>NC_056745.1:448249863-448434526 GCF_019279795.1 Protopterus annectens
GAAATGAATGTATGTTGTTGGACATCCTGCTGTTTTGTGTTTGTGTTAGAGCCATTTCCTATACACATATCCATGTCCTGGTGTTGTACAACACATGGCAACTAGTGCAAGCTGACTGCTCTCACAGTATGGGCTAGGTACTTCATAGGTGTGTCGCCACATTTGAAGTGCTGTTTTCTTTCACAAGGATGACTGACCTATGCCATACAGTGTCACTATCTATATAATTAATACAATGCTATACGTTTATGCTGGCTAATGTGGACATGCTTAACTATGTTATTCTGCACTGAAGACCCTCATATGGTTGCTGCTGAAAGTGTTCCTATGTTAGCTGACCATATAGCCCACATATATTTAATGTGAACAGTTGACAGTGGCCACAGATGTCGATGCCCTTCCTACAACAACCCAGAGGGACTGTTGTAGGTGGAGCAGCTGGTGGGAATCCTATACCAGAATACTGTAGTCAGGAAGGATGATGAATAAACCGGCAAGGTAGTTGATGCAATCCATCAGGCTGTAGCAGTGATCCAGAAGTATTTTATTCACTATAGCCAGATCAATGAGACTGTGTTGGCAATCTTCTCAACTAAACTCCAAAATAAAGAAAGCGGAGAACTGAAGAACGCTGGCAACGCAATAAATTCGTCGCTCACATGTCAATGCAGTCCTTTTCTCGCAGTATTAACATAGTGTCAACTCCATTATAACAAAAACCTGGCAAAGGACACCTGTGGAGCAAGTCCAGAAATGACAAGTAAAGACAGATAAATTTGAGAAGAATGTGATTTGCTGGAAAAATGTTCATAGATAGGAATATCCGGCTCTATTTGTTAAAAACCCATGTGATGAGGTAGAAAAGAAGAAAAGACAGTTTGGGCCATCTTGTAAAAAAGTATGAAAAGAGTAATAATGTAAAAGAAGAAGAAATTTCAGCAATCACTTACTCTCGAATATAATTTACTAAAACAAAATATTAGAACTGGTGTTTCAAAGAGAATGGAGAGATTTAGGCACTAAATTGATTTGAAGGGTTACCTGAATACTACCCAGGGTCGATGAAAAATACCATGGCAATAGCGATTTTTTAGAAAAACAATAATAGTACAAAAGTCAGGAGCAAGAACAAAAACGGAACTTTAAATGTGGAAAATGTAGGACGGAATGAGTACTTAATAATAAAGGAAAAGTATTTATAGAAAGCAGAGAAAATGCAATGTAGTAAAGGATACTATAGGAATTGTGAATCCAGGGGAAGCATAGTATATTTTAGATCTTCTGCTTATAATTCGTAATGACTTTTCCATTAAAGAATGATTTCATCAGATAACAATTAAATAATTATCTAATATATACATAATTAAAAATACGCATTCAATCAATTATATGAATTGTCTATTAGTCCAACCTTGCAACCACGAATAATATCAATATGCTACCTCTTTTGCGATTTCTGATCATGAAATCTGGCTTTATAGGTCTGTTGTAACGTTTGTGGTTCATGCTTCCATAATAAATATTTTCCATAAATATATAAAATATGTTTTTATTAATTCATGTTTTGTTTTTATAAATATTCTGTAAAATAACATGTAGACTTTGCTCGTTGGAAACAGCATGGGAACATTACTCTTTGCGACTTTGAGCAGCCCAGAGATCTCATTTCCACAGACTCTCATCTGTTCAAGTCATCATAATTCCTATAGTTAATATCTCTTTCCTCAGAGTCGTCCCACCAGCCTGAGATGAGAATCTGTGCCTGAGTCCTTATGTCCTTGACCTAAAAAGGGTTTTGGAGTTTCTCTTCTTGTTCAGGAGGAGCGTGTTCATAACAAACTTTGTTTTTCATCAGCTGACATTGAAGACTGCCAATATACTGGATTCTGGTCATAGTATCCATTTCATTTCAATCTTATTTTTCCTCTCGTTTCTCTTATAAATACTTTCCTTGATTATTGGCATCACAGTTTAAATTGGCCTCCACATTCCAAAGTTCCTTTGTCCTTTTGCTCCTTTGACTTTGTGGTTCATTATCTTTTCTGTGTCCTTCAATACTGTAGTATTTCCTTTTGAACATTTACCTAGGTGAGCAAAATTCAGGCACCTCCTTTCCAAATTGTTATATTCTTGGGGTCTCTTCCATTTTCCTTGAAACACTGTCTAATATTTGTTTAGTGTCTTATTCGAGAGGATTGTTGAAATTTTCTTTCCTTTTACCATTACTCTTTTTCATATTTTCTTTTAGCCTAAAGACACTAAACTCCATTTTTCTTCCATTCATCTCATTTTTAATTGGTCGATATTCTTATTAGATTTTACAAATCACATTCTTTCCTCCAATTTATCATCTTATTTCAACATTCTGACTTTTACATCAGTCTTTTATATTGTGTTTTTTCTTAGTATATATCGGTGGGCAATTAATATAAATGCAAGAAAGAAAACGGCCAATGCACAATGCAATGCTCTGTACATAATGAAATCTCTTGCATTGGCTTTGTATAGTGCCTGCACCCATTAGTATGTACCAAGTTAAGAAAAACCTGGGTAAAAGGACACCTAAAAGGGGGTCCAGAATGACAAGAAGATGATAACCTGGAGAAGAAATGCATCTGCTGGAAAAACGTCTACAGATAGGAATATCCGTCGAAATTTTGTTAAAAAAAACCTATGGATGAGGTGTAGAAAAGGAAGAAAAGATAGGTCTTGGGGCCGATCCGTAAAAGTAGAAAAGAGCAATAATGGTAAAAAGGAAGAAGAAACTCCAGCAATCACTTAATTCCTAACATATAACTCTACTAAACAAAAATATTAGAACTCAGTTTCAAAAAGAGAATGGGGGAGTAGGACGAAAATTAACTGAATTTGGAAGGGAAGTACCTGAACACTCACCTAGGGTCGATTTAAAATACTACAAGTATTAAAGGATTTTTAGAAAAAAACAATAATAGTGCAAAAAGCCAAAAGGAGCAAGAACAAAAAAATGGAACTTTAAATGTGGAAAATGCATAAATGTGAGTACTCTTAATACAAATAAAGAAAAAAAAGCATTTATAGAAAGTAGAGAAAAATGTGGGTAAATAGTAAAGGATAATTTGGTAACTGTGGAACTATAGGCAGTATAATTTGGTGCAGTGTGTATACAATGTCCATCATTTTACGTGGAAAGACTGAAAGAACTTTAAAGAGACGTATATATGAACACATGTATGACGTTAAGAAAGAGAAAGAAACAAATGCTATTTTTAGACATTCAAGGACATGTGTAGGATCAAAATTTCAGTTCTTTGTCTCAGACCAAATGAATTGGGACATTAGAGGAGGCCTATGGGAAGAAATAATAGCCTATAGGGAATAGGTGTGTGACTTTGGAAGCAAATAAGTCACCTGGATTAAATGAATACATATCAATTTTGCCCCTTCTAAAAATGAGATCTGCTAAGGTATAAAATTAAAGAGTGTGTTTACATGCTTTTGACAGCAGATAGCACTAAAGTCTACATAAAACACTGTATAATGTTGTTTTAAATTCTTTTACTAAGTAAAAACATGAATTTTAATAAAAAACATATTTTATATATTTATTAGAATATTTATTATGGAGAAGTAATTTTTAAACAATTTTTAACAGTTTTATAATGAATTTCATGACATCCAAAGTCACTAAAAAGGAGAGCATAATACATTATTGATTAGTTTTAAGGTTGGATTTGTAGATTTGAATTCACATTCTTGTAATTGATTGGTTAAAATGTTTTTAATTGTGTATATTAGATGTACTTGATTGTTTAATTGTTTATCTGATGAAGTCCATTTGAACGAAAACGCTTGTATTGGGAAGGCGTTCATGTTTTGGTGCAAACAGGATTTCAAACAAAGTGGTTGTGCTGTGTGTTTTTGGTTTTACAAACATTAAAATCTGACGTGGTTTTGCTCCGAGTTCTCCTCTTTCTTTATTTTGGAGTTTACTAGATCTAGTTCGCTTTTCTTTGGTTTTGGTAATCTTCTCAACTAGCTATGATGTGACCCCTGAAAATCCAGATATGCATAGAGCTCTGGTGGTAAAGATGACCCTGCGTGTGCATGCACTGATGACCCTGAGACATGTGCAGGTGAGATGGGATGGTTCATTAGAATATGATGCTGCTGGTGCACCATCCTTCTCACCTGTAACAGTCATTGTAGTACCATGTTATAGGGTCTAGGACACCATAAGCTAGCCTGTGATGCAACACAAGTGATTTATTTCTGTTGCTGTCACCTTTTGTAGGTGGTTTGCAATACTGTGTACAGCTTTCTCCAACCTCATCATTCTGTGGCAGATGCCTTTCATACCACCTTCACCCACTACCTGTACCATGTCAATCACACAGGACTGTTCACACCATGGAATGTACCTACATGTTAACTTCAGCAGGCTGACATTCATCAGTGACAGTTCTGAGTATTTCATTAGACTTTGGAAGACAGCTATAGACCATAAGCAAAAATAGCCCAGCATAAAGTGGTGGACCTTGCAAACATACTGACTACTGTTCTAGTACTACTTGTGTTATAAAATTTCTGTTTGGAAATTTCTTATTTTAATTTTCTTTTTCTCCTTCTATGGTCATATCAAGCATGATTTATCATAATTCAATGGTGCACATTTGTAACTGTTTTATGTGTTTATTGCTATATAGTAATTGAAGAAAGCGAGTTATCATTATGTCTAATGTATCACACAGGTGACATACTGATTGGCTGTATGAATAAAAGCTATGTGAGAATTCCTCATTGTTGATACATTGTGACTGGACTTCATAACCAGTATGTTTGTTGTGCTCATTTGTGCAGACAAAGGGTAGAGGTGAAATTGCTGTTGTATGTAAAATTCCTTTGGCTTAGGTATGGGTTTGACTATGTTATGGCATGTCTTTTTCTAGGTACTGAATGCATGGTTCATGCGTTGTATCTTTCCTTCCTGTTTTGGTTGCTTCTTTCTTAACAGTACAGTGGTCAACATGTTCATGCATAGAAGAATACTCTCAAGGAACAGTAACACATATGACATCTTTACCATGTGTTTGTGTGAACCCATTCATGCTACAAGAGTTTGGGTCTTGTGGTACTGATGATATGTTTAATGGTATAGGCATTACCAGTTGTAGTGTTACAAAATGGTAAGACGGAACTGGAGACATTGCTCTTTGCAACAGCTTAAGTCAGTAGCTCTTTTCATGGGGCAGATCTGATGTGCCACACTGTTGTACGTTCTGCATGAGTTGTCACCTATGCTTGGACATATAGTTCCGAGACATATGGAATGTGTTTCTCCTCTGTTTCCCTTATGTGTCTTATTTGCACCTAGTTTTGGTGATACACAACTTCTGCTGAGATCTTCTGTTGTGCAATATACACTATGTTTCTGAATCCCATATTTAGCAATGCTTTCAAACAAATTTTTGCCACTGTCACCTGCAACATTTCTTAAGCCCTATATTTTCATAAAAACAATAATAGCAATTTAAAGTACTAAAATATATTTGCCATCTCCCAGTTGAAAGCAACCACATGGAGATTTGCCAGAAAATAAACTCTATAAATAATGTATTTAGCTTAAATATTCTTCTCTGTAGACGAATACACATTGAAAGTGAGGTTATACTGAGGAGGGATGCAACTTCCTTCCACACAATGAATGTAATATTGCATTTCTTATCTTTTGAACCCTTGTGATGTCTCCATATGAAATCACATCTTTGAAGCAGTGCACGTTTCGGTTCCTGATTTCAGATGATTTATGTCATGGAAATGCCAGACAATGGCATATGCTTTAGTAATTTACATTACAGTCATAAATAATGATAATGTGTCATCCTGTGACCTTTTAATGCAATTCTAATTATTCTGTGATAACAAACCTCATATTTTCTAGTCACGTTAGTACATGTTTTTCTCTAGCTCCCTTACTTTGCATGTTTTTCATTGGCTGTAGGCCACATACTTTTAAACATCTCTTCAACCTTATTAAATGCTTTCTTTTTCTCCCTGATTCTTTCTCCAAAATAGATGAACTACTTTAAAATCTCAGCCGAGCTTACACTGCTGTCCAGGCTTGTGTGGATGACCATGCCTGCATTTCTCCGGCCTTAGAACATACTTCGCATGTTGTTCCAGAGTCGTGGGCCATGTGCTAAATTGTCATGGTAAAGTAATTTCTGCACACCAGTACTTATTTCTGTAGGCACACAACTCTTTTTCTAAATGCCTTTGTGTGAAAGACATCGCCTACAGAAATATCTCAAAATGCCCCAGTTAGTGGTACCAAATACAAAATGCATTTTGCATACTCTGACACTTCCTGGAAACCTAATTTCAGATGACACTACAAAAAAGCATTTTTTTCCTGTTTACACATACCTGAAATGAAAATCCATTATAGACCAAGAAGCTATAGCTATAACATTTCTTAGAAGATTTTTAAAAATGTGGCACTTACATTCATTGTATGGTACAGTCTCATCTTCTACATGCTGACCTTTTAAATAATTACAAAACAGTGACTTTGCAGGATTAATCAGGATGAGACGTTGATATGCTTTTAATCCTAATAATCACACTCTATTTCACTTTTCATTCTGCATCAGATCATAATAGCTGATAGTAACTGTAGCTCTCTATTTTAATTTCTGTTTGAAACAGCAACATTATGTGCATATTTTTATGACACATTTTATGACTATTTATTTAGGACATATACCTGTGTCATTTTAACATTAAAATTTCCTTTATTTTTTACAGTTTTACATAACCTTATGACCTTGAGAACAAGTAGCATTCTTGCCCTTATTAGAATATCAGCCTTAGTTGCCCACTCCCAACAGTTTATCCGCAGTAGCCCCACCTGATCATTTCCTTTTGTCTCTGGCTTTGAATCTTACCTCCACACAGATAAATGGGGAAAAGCTCACATATTTGTCATCTGTTTCTTTAGCTAACATAAGTTTCTGTGTTGAGATGCATCAGCAATTCTCTTTATCTTGAGTGTGTCCACAACATATGCAGCTTTAAAACATGCTAGCCCTAAACATTTTGTGGTACTATCAGTAAATGCCATTTACATGTTTAGATACCAGCTTTCACAATGCTTCACCTGAAGAGAAATATAGATTTAGTTAAATGACATTTGTCCATATCATACCTTTTAACCATTGCACTGAAAATCCAAAGCACAATATTACATTCAGCCAGTTAGTTCACCGCGCTTCTCCTCACTTCAAAGGCTCAGTGACTCCAATGTTAGTTGAAATAGATGTGTGGAATGTATTGGCTCACACTTGTACATATTTAGTCATCAGCCCTAACAATACTTTATATAAATAGAGGTGTAGACTTGCTCAATACCACAAAGTTAAATTGCAGGTTTCAAACCATTAATGTAAAACCCTAATCACTTCCTTACCTTCATTTGGGAGTCTTGCATCAGTAAGAATGTCTCCTTCTCATCCAGGTGAATGGCTCTTGAATTACAGAATGTATAGTGGTACAGCATCCATAACCTCCTGCATGTTGGTAGTAATGATTTTGCTCACCCCAATAAAAATTATAGGTTTACAAAAATGGTCAAATATAATTCTAATTTCTTTTTCATATTCAAAGCTACATTCAACCAGCTGTTTTTTCAGTTCCTTCAAAGGGTTTACACAATGGTATAACCTAACTTTTCCCCAACAACAACCTTACATACCCTCATTACCATACATATCCTACTAGAGAAACTGTTGGTATCTTTCTCATCTCGTCCTACACAAATCCACCTCATGCCATACAACTCCCCCAAGTCACACCAAATCTTCTGTTTTCCTTCACTCATATTAGCTAACTATATCGCTTCATGACTCAAAAATAAGACAAAACCGACAGTAGTAAAAGTATTACCAAAAAAAATAACAGAGACTACTGAAGAGCACTACAGAAACCACAACAGAATTTGTGAAAACCTTCTTTTATTCACTGCTTTAGTCAAAAAGACTTCTTCAGAAACAATGTCATCTCTAAAAACACAGAGACTTATATACATTTGTATCATCCAATGAAAAATAAAAATCAATTAAACAATTAATTAAACAAACAGCATCCTGACTCATAAAAAAAATTTCATAAAATTTATAAATAAGTACTTTCTCAAGAAAAGTGGTGCAACGGTTAGCGTTGTCGCCTCACAGCAAGAGGTTCTCCCATTCGATTCTCAGCTGGAGTGCCTTCTGTGTGGAGTCTGCATATCCTCCCCACGGTTGAGTGACATTAAAGATATGCAGGTAGGTGTGAGTGTGAATGGGTGTGCCTTCCTTGAAGGTTGGGCGGCAGGCTGGCAACTCAACACCCTGTGGCGACCCCCTAACCGGGAAAAGCCAAAAGACATTACTTTTTACTTTCTCAAGAAAAGGTTAATAAGTACCCATTTAAAAATAAAAATATATGTGTGTAAAAATCACTTTAAAACTTTAAGTCTTTTGTCTTTTAAAAAACATTTGATATTAACCATGTCATTTAAACCAGGGTGTTTGTCAACCCCTTATTTAACTTGCCACATAGCTTCCCTCTTTTTAACTTGCCACATAGCTTCCCTCTTTTTTACCTTGTTTTTGTTGTTACCATCCCTTAAGTCCAAATTAATTTATTCCAATACAGAAAATATTTTTTTTTGTATTTCTTGCAAATTCTGGAATGTTTAAATAATATGTTCTTTTCATCTTTTGTTTTAATAGAGTTCACATGCTCTTTAATCCTTTTATCTAAACCCCTAGTGGTCATACCCACATGAAAGGCATTACAGCCTGAACATAAACTTATATATACCAATCCTTTGGACTTGCAAGAAAGTCTCCCAGAAACAGTAACAGTATGCTGTATATCTTTCAGTAAAATATAGGGTCCCTCTAAAATAAACCTAAAGACAGAGTAGAACCCACACTTATACTACCCTTTACTTTTTATTAGTTGGTACAGAAAATATCTTAGTACTGTCATTTTGTAACATAGATTTAAAATTATTGTTTTTTGTATAATCACATCTTAGAGAATTGCAAATAGTTTTGAAAAAAATCACCATTACCCTCTGATATCTTCCAATGTCCACTAATGACTGCACAAATAGCATGGCAGTCCACTGACATATCTAAACAACATGCTGTGGTCCTGATTATGCAAAAAGTTCCTTTCAATTCATTATTATTATTTTTACAACTATTGAAATATTTAACTAAAATTGATGGAAACAAGGTGTTCCTTTTGGATCTAATTTATTCCCATTTTACTAAAAAATCTTTATTATAACCTCTACAGATGACTAAAGAAGTTATAAAACTAACTTCTTCCATAAACTTATCACCAGTTTTGTCATTCTAGAGGCTCTAATAAACTACCCCTCCTTCATATATTATTTTTAGTAAATTGTGGATGATTGCTCCTTTAATGTAGATAGCTGTTGGAAAACATATTTTCCTATAGATACAGCTATCAATTTCCTTGTTTCACTATTCCAACTAACAATAATATCCAAAAAGTTGACTTTAGATCCTATTTCTCCTACTGGAAATTTTAAAAACTCAGAATGTTGGTTCAAATAATCAATAAACAATAAACATTCATTGAACATACCACTTATAAAAACAAGTCACCTACAAGACTTCTATAATAAATAATTTTACTTTTTTCCATAATAGGAGTTAAAAATAAGATTCCACCAGCCTAAAACCAAATTAGAAAAAGCATGGCCACTGTGGACCCCATTGCCACCCCCTTGACCTGCCTATAATACTTCTTATTAAATAAAAAGTAGTTGCTTTCTAACAAAACTTCCTATAACATACAACAGAAACTAATCATTTTGTTACGTGTCAGTATACTTAGTCAAATATAATATTGCATATTCTGTCTCAATGTCTTGGGGAATACTATTAAAAAAGGGAACACATATCAACTGTGGCCATAAAATTTGTTTCACTATCATACTCATAGGTGTCATTAAATTCACATAATTTATCTAAAAAATCCCAGGAGTCATTTATACAGGAGGGCAACATCTGTACTAATGAGTTCAACATTGCATCTAAAAACAATGAAATCCCCTCTGTAATACTGTTTGAGGCTGACATGATAGGTCCAAAGGGTGGGTGGATAAGATCATTGTGAATCTTAGGAATTCCAAATAACACACCTATGGTAGGATTTTCAAATTTAAGAAACTCACACAATTCAAAATCAATTACATTGTTCATAAAACACTCAGACAATATTGAATGAATAAACTTTAACATTTGTAAACATCATTCAACAAAACCCACATGTAGTCTTCTACATTAACATATTTTCCATAGATGTGACATCAGCATCACTATCCATAATTACAAACCCCCAACCCTTGTCAGCTTTCATGAACCTAAGTTCTGAATTTTGTCTTATTTCCCTTAATGCTGTTTTTTTGTCTTTACTTAAATTATAGCATGCTGTCTAACTCTTTTTACTTAACAATTCGCTAATTTCTTTCTCACACATTAGTTCAAAGACTTTTAGGGTATCATTTAACAATGGATTAAAAGTCAAAGGTTTTCTCAATAAAGTATTATGCAAAGGAAACAATTTTAGTTCCAAAAGTGTCTTAGATCAGCTCCATCTCATCAACATCATCAGTCCCCTTTTTCCCATTTCTCTACATGGGGTCAGGGTATCGTGTTAACTGTTACCATCTCTCTCAGTTCAGTGCCACACTCCTGCCTTCTTCAACACTCATGCCTGACTGTTACAGATCTTCTTTCACATAATCCATCCACATCTTTGTTGGACATCCTCGTTTCCTCTTGCCTTCTTCCTGTCTGCCCCAAATCTTTTTCACCAGATTGTATTTGGCTTTTCTGCACATGCATCCAAACCACCGTAATCTGTTCTCTTTGATCTTTTCTGCAATTGGAGCTACTCTGGCTTCTGCTCTTATGTCATCATTTCTTCATCTGTCCCATGGTGTGCATCCTACCACCCTTCTCAGGCACTTCATTTCCATCAGTTCTAGCTTCTTCAACTGTTCTGCCTTTACTGCCCAAGTTTCTCTACCATACAGTACTACTGGTCACATCACTGTCTTGTACACCTTACTTTTCAGCTTCTTTGACATTCTTTTGTCATAGACTACACCTTGAGACTCTATGCCAGTTGGCTACATCCCCTCTGATTGTAGCTTTGATCTCTTCATTCAGACTTCCCTTCTCCTCAACTACCCCTCCCAGATACTTGAAGGTTCCACTATCTTCCCTTCTATCTCAATTCTCTGCCATTACCACTGTCTTATCTTTGCTTAGTTTCATTCCATGTGCCTTCAGTTTTGCATTCCATTATCCTGTCCTTTGCTGAAGTTGTTGCTCAGAGTTTGCCTATAATGCCACATTGTCTGTATAGAGTAACTTTGTCGATCTGCCCCCTCCAACCTGTTTGCTAATGTAGTCCATCACCAGTGTGAACAGCAGTGAGCTCAGAGCTGAACCCTAGTGTACACCCAATCCCACTGAGAACCCCTCTGTGAGGCTGAACACAGTTCGTACTTGAGTCATTGGGTCCTCCACTGATTTTACCAATGTTTCTGGAACTTTAAACCACCTCAGTACTGCCCAGATCAGCTCTTTCTGTAGGTATAAAATGCAAGCCTAATTCCAATACTCAAACATGAATAGGCCTTAAAATAAACTTGGATAAATTGAAAGTGTTAGTGTCATAACTCACTACTTGTCCATTAAAGTGTCTGTGGTAACTATAAAAACAAGGTAAAAACAAGGTAGAAAAGAGGGAAACTGTGAGGCAAGTTAAAATAGGGGCTGACAAACATCCTGGTTTATATGACATGGTTAACATCAAATGTTTTTTGAAAGACAAAAGGCTTAAAGTGATTTTTACACACATATATTCTTATTTTTTAAATAGGCAATTATTAAATTTTATTGAGGAAGTACTTATTTATACTTATAAAGTTTCATAAAAACATTTAGTATGAGTCAGGATGCTGTTTGTTTAATTGTTTAATGGATTCTTATTTTTTCATTGGATGATACAAATATATGTAAGCCTCTGTGTTTTTAGAGATGACGCTGCAAATTCCATTGTGATCTCTGCAGTGCTTTTCAGTGATTTATTTTTTTTTTCATTTAATATTTATCCATGTCCTTCATAAGGATATGGAACTAGTATCCTTCTCTCTATGTCTATGCTCATCTCCAAGGTAGACTTCTTACAGTAGATCATTTATTTGTGTTGTTGTTGTCTCTTTCGGCTTATCCCGGTTAGGGGTTGCCACAGCGGAACTCCGGTCCGCTAATGTTTGGTAGTGGATTTTTACGTGCCGAGTTACCAGCCTTGACGCACAACCTTCAATGAAGGCACACCCATTCATGCATGCCTCCACAGAGAAGACACTCTAGCTCGAGAATCAAACGGGACAACGTCTTGCTGTGAGGCGACAACTCTACTGCGGCACCACTACCACGGGTATATGTATTATATTGTATAACTGCACACAGAGCCAAATCATGGTCAAATAGAGCCCTATGCAGGGTAATTGATCTGGATCTCCCCCGGCAGCCATTCCAGTGTCTTATTACATGGCTATTTCTTCTCATTTACCATAAACACTGTTTAAACCTGTCAGTGTGCATACCATTTGCTAAAGAAAACTGTTGCACATAGA
Organism: Protopterus annectens; assembly: GCF_019279795.1. NCBI lineage: Eukaryota > Metazoa > Chordata > Ceratodontiformes > Protopteridae > Protopterus > Protopterus annectens. Next base: position 448,262,579 of record NC_056745.1, read on the forward strand.
AAACAGACAGCAACAGTAAACTCCTCTTCCCTTGAAACGCACAGTTCCTTGACATGCACTGAAACTCTTTAGCAACACACACACACACACACACACACACACACACACACACACACACACACACTGGAGAAATGTCTTTGGAACAAATGTCTTGTTTGAAGGAACCCGAACCCAAGCAAGTTTAAATTCTGCATGTGGAAAAGAAAAGAAGTAAAAGTAACAGTAAAGTTTAAAAATGTGCATGCGTCAATGCATGAACTGAGGTGAAGGGAATGTAGATTTGCATGCATGTGTCAATGCATGCAGAGTGCATTCTTAAAGCAGAGCACTGTTAAGAAAAGCAGACGTAATTTTAAATGTTTTAATTAAAAATTAAATGATGTGGCAGCCCCTTGGCCAGCAGCTCCTAGGCAACAGCTTAGTTCGCCTAGTGCTGGATCCAGCTCTAACTGTATAATGTTAATACAATCTCTGCTTCCTATTAGTCTTTGTACCACTCTTGTAAACTACCTTAGTTGATTGACATAGGTATCGCAGACTGTTTGTAACTGTTTCTATCTTCTCTCCTGGGAAAAGTCTGAAATTAGTAATGATGGATCAGTCCCCCACCCTGGTCAACAATTTTAAACAAACAAAGAAGTAAATAAATAAATAAACCCCTTTCTCACCATGTTTGCCTTTGACTGTCAGGCATCATAAAAGTTTTACGCGAACTTTTTATATATTGTTGCCTAACTTGAACAGATCCTATCATATCAACTGTTTTGTTTCTTCCCTCTAATTTTTAGATATTTGGATGTAGCATGTGTGTGTGTGTGTGTGTGTGTGTGTGTGTGTGTGTGTGTGTGTGTGTGTGTGTGTGTGTGTGTGTGTGTGTGTGTGTGTGTGAATTTTGATCCAAAAGATAATTCTGATAGGCTATAATTATTAATAACCCACTTATTTACCTAGTTCATCATGAGTAAACACTGACTTTGCATCTGATGTTTTTGCCTGACTACTACTTCAAAATTCCAGCTAACATTCATCAAAATCAATATCCCGAAACCAAACATTTTTTCATCAGTGTTCGGAAAATGCATTCTATGATATAAATATTTGAGGAGTTATACCACTTATTGTAAAATATTGAACACAAATAAAACCAATAAATAGTGGAAAAAAGTGGAAGTGTATTTCCTATAATTTTTGGTCTCTCATCAGCTTGGACGCACTTATTGTAAAATGGAATATTAAAAATATGCTAGCTAAGTCCAGAGAACAGTAGAGGAGCAGAATTCACTAGGAAAGTGGCACTCTGTACTTCTTGATCATGTTTCAATTTGAACCTAGCACTACCATCCAGTGGTGAAGTTGTGAATAACATTATTTAATAAATAAAAGCAGCAGCACTTGCGTTCTCTGGTTGAAGCAACCCAAGTTTAGGAGTAAAGATAAAAAATGTTCCAGAAGACCAGATTAAAGTATTCCTTGGAATGGTCAGATATGAGGATGAGGAAGCTGTTAATAATACAGCTTAAAGTCCTTAAAACATGTTTTAACCTAAGAATCTCACTTAAGTATCTGTATGTATCCAACCTAGGTATCTTGTAAACTAAAAAAAAAACAGGTAAATATCTAGATTATGAATGGGCAACCTTACAGCTTTAATAAGTATAACATAATGATGCTCATTTCTTGGTGCAGCAAGCATGAACTGAAAGACTTTGTTTAAAGTTATTTGCGTCCCAAGGATGTACTTTGCGGGTGGAAATGACTTGTCAATTGCATGTTTGGTCTCCTGTGATAATAAACTCTTACACTTGTTTGGAAGCTTTTCCTGAAAAAAACTCACTTGGACTGTCCCTAACATAGAATAGCTTCCTATGTGGAAAAACTCAGAAATAGTGTGGGTGTTGTTGCAGCCAGCCTCCTCTGTTTGGTGTGTGTGTGTGTGTGTGTGTGTGTGTGTGTGTGTGTGTGTGTGTGTGTGTGTGTGTGTGTGTGTGTGTGTGTGTGTGTGTGTGTGTGTGTGTGTGTGTGCGCGCGTGTGCATGTGTGTGTGTCTGTGGTGAGCCCTGATGTGTTAACATGGTTTGGTGGGCCAAGTGCCCATTTTTTTTATATATGAAAATATGGTAAGTTGGGGAAAAAAGTTACAGAAGTAAGAGGAAGGTAAGAGGGTTAGGGTATACCTCTCAACAGTCCAGAATTTTGCAGAATGTCCAGATATTTGCCTCATATTTTTGGACTGTTCCTCATAAAATTTGTAGTTTTCTGACAGAGTATTCAAGTCAGTAAATAATGACATATATTTGCGTTTCAACCTATGTAGCCTTTAGAAAATGCATATTAACACAACACTGTTTATTCCAGCAACTTTCCAAGTTAATAAGAGCAATACTTAAAATCCCTGTTTTGGGCCTTTGTCCAGATTTCTGGCACTAAGAGGTTGAGAAGTAAGTTAGGTATGCACAAAATACATTGAATACACACAAGCTTAATGGGCTATAGAAACACAGTGAGGGAAGAGGAACACAATGGTGAAGAAGACATCAGGCAAACAGACAGATTAAATGGTGTGAAGAAGGTGGAATAGACACAAAAGGTAGGACAGCAGCAGGATGGGAATAGAATAGGGGTTGTGCAACTGCTGTTCTGACCCAATGGCAGTTTACTCACCACCTTGCATTCCATCATCACTGGGTCCTGCTCAGATGGTGGTGCCAGTGTTGTGCAGAGGCTCACCTCAATGAGATGCTAGAGAAAGTTCTTCATGTGGCCAATGCGGGCACCTAATCTCCTGTCAGTGATGTTCCCCACTATGTCTGCCAGTTTCTGATGGGTCACAAAGCAGTCACATTCATTGGCACTTCTTCTCTTTCAGCTGTCCACGTTAGGGGTCACCACAGGTAGATAATCTGTTTCCATTTCTTCCTATCCTCTGCATCTTTCTCTGTCACACCAACCACCTGCATGCCCTCTCTCACCACATCCATAAACCTTATCTTATGCCTTCCTCTTTTCCTCTTACTTGGCAGCTCCATCCTTAGCATCCTTTTCCCAATATACCCAGCATCCCTCTTCAGCACATGTCCAAACCAATGCAATCTCGCCTCTCTAACATTGTCTCCAAACTGTCCAACCTGAGCTGACCCTCTAATATACTGATTCCTAATCCTGTCCATACTTGTCACACCCAGTGCAAATCTTAACATCTTTAACTCTAGCACTTCCAGTTCTGACTCCTTCCTTTTTGTCACTGCCACCATCTCCAACCCATACAACATAGCTGGTCTCACTACCCTCTTGTAGACCTTCCCTTTCACTCTTACTGGTACCCATCTGTCACAAATCACTCCTGGCAATCTTCTCCACCCATTCCACCATGCCTATAATCTCTTCTTCACCTCTCTTTCACACTCACCATTACTCTGAACTGTTGATCCCAAGTACTTAAACTCATCCACCTTTGCCATATCTACTCCCTGCATCCTCACCATTCCTCTATCCTCCCTCTCATCCACACACATATATTCTTAGTCCTGCTGACCTTCATTCCTCTCCTCTCCTCTCCAGAGCATATCTCCACCTCTCCAGGGTCTCCTCAACCTAGTCCCTACTCTCACTACAGATCACAATGTCATCTGCAAACATCATAGTACATGGGGCCTCCTGTCTGGTCTCGTCTGTCAACCTGTCCATCACCATTGCAAATAAGAAAGGGCTCAGAACTGATCCTTGATGCAATCCCACCTCCACATTAAACAAATCTGTCACTCCCACTGCAGACCTCACCACTGTCACACTGCCCTCATACATATCCTGTACCACTCTTACATACTTCTCTGCCACTCCCGACTTCCTCATGCAAAACCATAACTCCTCTCTAGGCACCCTGCCATATGCTTTCTCCAAGTCCACAAAGACACAATGCAACTCCTTCTAACCTTCTCTATATTTTTCCATCAACACTCTCAGAGCAAACATCACATCTGTAGTGCTCTTTCCCAGCATGAAACCATACTGCTGATCACTAATCATCACTTAACTTCTTAACCTAGCTTCCACTACTCTTTTCCATAACTTCAAGCTGTGACTCATCAGTTTTATCCCTCTGTAGTTACTACAGCTCTGCACATCACCTTTATTCTTAAAAATAGGTACCAAAACACTTTTTCTCCACTCCTTAGGCATCCTCTGACTTTCCAAGATTTCATTAAACAATCTGGTTAAAAACTCCACTGCCATTTCTCGTAAGCACCTCCATGCTTTCACTGGTATGTCATCTGGACCAACAGCCTTTCCATTCTTCACCCTCTTCATAGCTGTTCTTACTTCCTCTTTGCTAATCTGTTTCACTTCCTGATTCACTATCCCCACATCATCCATCCTTCTCTCTCTCATTCTCTTCATTCATTAGCCCCTCAGAGTACTTTTTCCATCTGCTCAACACACTCTCCTCGCTTGTGAGTATGTTTCCCTCACTATCCTTTATCACCCTTACCTGCTGCACATCTTTCCCAGCTCTGTCCCTCTGTCTAGCCAATCGGTACAGGTCCTTTTCTCCCTCTTTAGTGTCCAACCTTTCATACAACTCTCCACATGCCTTATCCTTAGCCTTCGCCACCTCTCTCTTTGCCATGTTCCTCATCTTCTTATACTCCTGTCTACTTTCTTAATCTCTCTGACAATCCCACTTCTTCTTCTCCAGCCTCTACTCTCCTGTACTTCCCCATTCCACCACCAAGTCTCCTTGTCCTCCTTCCTCTGTCCAGATGTCACACCAAGCACCTTTCTAGCTGTCTCCCTTACTATCTCTGCTGTAGTTGCCCCCCCCAAGTGCCTGCTTTAACTCTTCCCTGAACTCCACCTCACAATCACCCTTTTTCAGCTTCCACCATTTGATTCTTGGCACTAGGGTTGCCACCTTTTCAAGTGGCCAAAGTGGGACATTTTTTGTAGAAATGTCAATTTTTGTGGGGCAAAACATACCCTGGGCCAGTACAAAGGACAGAACTTAACTTTTTTGCCCAAATAAAAGCTTATTCTTGTAGTATTTGAGTTGCTTATTCTGTTTCTTATAACATGTAGGTGTTTCAGATACAAAATAAAACTGTTTTATGCAACTAATAAAGAAAATATAGGAAATATTTTTGTCCTAAAATCTCAGGACATTTACCATTTTTTCAATTTTTTTGCACGACACAACTGCCCCTCACAAGGTGGGATAGGTGGTAACCCTACTTGGCACTGCTGTTGCACATGTCCTCCTCTTCCTGATCACCAACATCATCCAACAGACCACCATTCTGTGCTTTCTGACTACACCTTGCCCTGTCACCACTTTACAGTCTCCAGTCTCCTTCAGACTGGCCCTTCTGTATAGGATATAATCCACCTGTGTGCATCTTCCTCCACTCTTGTATGTCACCCTATGCTCCTCCCTCTTCTTAAAATATGTATTCATCACAACCATGTCCATCCTTTTCGCAAAATCCACTACCATCTGGCCTTCTGCATTCCTCTCCTTAACACCATACCTGCCCATCACTTCCTCATCCCCTCTGTTCCCTTCACCAACATGCCCATTGAAATCCACTCCAGTCACCAGTCTCTCGCTCTTGGGTACACTCCCCACCACTTCATCCAACTCACTCCAAAATTTCTCTTTCTCATCCATAGCACACCCAACTTGCTGAGCGTATGCACGAACAACCTTCACCATTACACCATCAATTTATGGCTTCATAAACATCACTCTATCCGACACTCTTTTCATCTCCAAAACACTCTTGGCATACTGTTCCTTCAGGATAACCCCTACCCCATTTATCCTCCCATTCAGACCATGATAGAACAATTTGAGCCCACCTCCTATACACCTGGCTTTACTCCCCTTCCATCTGGTCTCTTGCACACACAATATATCAACCTTCCTTCTCTCCGTCATATCAGCTAGCTCTCTCCCTATACCAGTCACACTGCCAACATTCAAAGTTCCTACCCTCACTACTACACTCCTAACCTTCCTCCTCTCTTTCTGCTTTCAGGCATGCCTTCCCCCTCTTCTTCTCCTTTGGCCAACAGTAGCCCAATTTCTGCCAGCACCTTGTTGGCTAACAGTACTAGTGGTGGCCATTGTTAACCCAGGCCTCGACCGATCCGATATGGAAATCTGTATTGTTGTCCGCATATGTTATCTTGTAGAGGTTTTACACCGGATGCCCTTCCTGATGTAAACCCCCCCCCCCATTTATCTGGGCTTAGGGCCGGTGCAAAGAAATGCACTGGCTTGTGCATCCCCAGTGGCTAGGTTATTCATTGGCACTGCTAGCAATGAAAACAACAGTATGAGCATCAAGAGCAGGGCTACCTGTACTGGGTGGTGCAGGTGTGGAGATGACTGCAGCAGGCTGGGTCCATGATGTTGTGGGTGTCTCTTGTGCTGCTGGTACTGCTCTTGCCACCTATGGAGGGCTAACAGGCCTTAACTGAGGGATGGATGCTAGTATAGATGCTGGTACATATAACAGTAAAATAAATGCAGAGCAAAAAATAATATACCAAGTAAACATATGTAATAGAAAGGACAGTGACAAAGATGGTGGGGGACAGAGAAGTACAAATAAAATAAAATAAATAAAGCTGATAAATATTTTTACTATTATACTGTTACAGGTATCATACCTGAAGGATCAACAAGCACTCATCTCAATTTATCAAGGATGCTATACAGAATGAAGAGGGGGACTTGAACCCAGAGCCATCATCACATGCATTCTAAAACACAAAGCTTTAATATGGTGAGCTACTTGGACCACCCAAATTAAATTGTACTTCATTTCATAGTAATGGTATGTCTGAAACAAATCCAGGTATACAATGAAAAAAGACTGTTCAGGCATTCATTGTCTATACAGGTACTATAATCAAAGGGACTACAAACACACTTCACAAAGGCCCGGGTTAACAATGACCAATGCTTTTATATAACCAAATATGGGACTGAAACCCAGGCATCATCAGAAAAACACAAGGGACAGCCTTAACAAGTTGAACTACATCTTCAACATGATTGAAGCCTCCACTCAGACAGACAATATCATCAGCCCAAGTATATTAACAAAGAGGGGCTGTGAAATAAAGTTCCACAATGAAAAGAACATACCAAGTACTATAATGAAGCTGACACCATAAATTACAAATTATATCACAATGCACATCTAAGGGGGGCTTGAACCCATAGGCATCATCACATGCATTCTAAAATACAAAGCCTTAATATGTTGAGCCACTTGGACAACACAAATAAAACTGTAGTTCATCTCATAGTATTGGGACATCTGAAACAAATATACATATTCGAAGAAAAAAGGCTACTTAAACATACATTCCCTACAAACACACTTCTCAAATGACCAGTGCTTTTACATAACCAAATATGGGAATCAAACCCACACATCATAGCACAATACACAAGGTACAGTCTTAACAAGTTGAGCTATGTCTATAATATGTCCAAAAACTCTACTCAAATTATATCATCAGGCCGATTATATTAACAAAGATGGACTGTGAAACTAACTTCCACAATGAAAAGAACATACATAATACACATTTCTCCTTTCTAATCTTATAGGTGCTACAATGAAGCAGACACCTCAAATTACAAATTATATCACAAAAGACGTGTAAGGGGGGCTTGAACTCATAGGCATCATCACCACAATGTGAAAGCAAAGCATTAGTATCATGAACCACTTCTCTAATTATATGAAAACTCTCACGCACATTGACAGTGATGTCATCCAACCGTCACCTTTGAGCTACAGAAGTTGGCACACAAGTGGCAGTAATGTGTAAAACCTACACTGCATGAAACTCTATCTATACTACCTAAATAGATTGCTAACATCAAAACCTGTACAGTATGAAGCAAGTATACTCACCTTGATGTTCTCTTAGGCACGTGATCCTCCTCCTGTGCAGCTGCCCATTCTCTGTGATAGCTGCAGGGGCTATAGTAAGGAAAACAGCATGGTATAAGATCTGTGAAGTCATGCACTGGCAGGGTGTATGTGTAGCTAACTTACTGTACATATGGGGTGCTTACTGTCTAAACTCATCCTCCCATCAGCCTAAGTGACCATGATGTCGATGCCTTATATCACTATAATGGTGACAACATTGTTCCCCCAAGTGTGGGGTGCCCCTTGTGTTAATTGCTTGGTCTAAACTATTCCAAAGCATTAATCTTATACTGAACCCCTTTGTAGCCCTCCTAAAGCAGCCTCTGTCTGTAGTCGTTATGCAGAAAGTGGGGAAATATTTTTGCCTTCTCCACAAACCACCTTTATTCTCTACAAGCAGCCCTACCTTGTCCTTTTCCTACCATAATGTCTTACCTAGAATACGCACAGAAAAATAGCAGATGCTTCATACCCACATCTGTTCTCATGTGTGCCATCTTCTGTGCAATGACAGGCATCTCATTTGCATGATAGGTGATGGGCAGCCTAAAATATGTACAGTATACTAATAGTTTATAATCACACTTTAACTTTAAGGTGTGAAACGTGGAAGTTCTATATCACTTTATGCACTGCTAAGAAAACAGACATAACAGCAATTCCATTTCTATCTGGATATATTTGAAATTACAAATCCCCCTCCCCCCTGAGACATGGTGTGGACACCACATGAGCAGTGCTGCCTGCAGGAATGCAGACATGTGCACAGCCCCCCCCCCCCGCGACATGGTGTGGACGCCACATGAGCAGTGCTGCCTGCAGGTATGCAGACATGTACATGGCTTCCCCTGAGACATGGTGCAGGTACGCAGACATGTGCATGCCCCCACCCCCCCGAGACATGGAGTGGACATCAGGTGAGCAGTGCTGCCTGCAAGTACATACATATATGCATGGCACTGAGTTGAATTGAGTACACTGCTTAGCAAGTTATCTTGATGCACCAATTGAGACTAGTCACTCTTTCAATGTCTGTGTGGCTCAGTCTCAAGCTAACCTACAAGAGGATAATTGGCTGAAAAATTCCACCCTCCCACCCTACTCCCTTTTGGGTACTTATGCACATCAGTGTCCTTCTTGTTGTTTGACCCTTGTGTTAATTTGACCATAGAACTCCCTCCCTCTCCTCTTTCACTGGTGGTTGTCATTATGTTTAGAAGAACATTTAGCAAAGTCACTCCCTTTTTCCTTTTTAAATACCCCACCCCACCAGTTGTTTTCCATAGGTCATGAATACAAGGCGTCCACCAAACCAACCAGTGTTGCTCTTGACTATATACCTGTTTTTACTTCAAATTGTCCTTGGAAGTTCCTCCCTCTCTCATCTCATCTGCTGACACTAGTGAGCACTAGAAGACCACACTGGAAGTTCCTCTCTTGGACTACTAAAGCTTGAGTTACCTTCTCCTTAGTGTCTTCTTGCCAGTTATGTGCACAGTCCAGTACCAACATCAGCCTAGCCTCATGGCCCTCAGTATCCTTAAGCAGTACAGCAGCTGCCTTATGCTCACAGATAAACTATTATCACAAGAAATCCTGTTTGTGAGAGCTGCAGATATTTAACAAATATGGAATCCTCACACATGGACTGTGAGCATCACACAGAACTACCACAATCTTCACCAACACACACTAAACTGTCTCATCCTATGAATGTAAAAAAAATCATTGCCAAAGCCTCACAGACCCATAAGGATAAGGTCTCAGTGAAATCTGTCACCACATCACCTTCAGGCACACATTCAACAAAGTGTCACCAAGTATTAAATTAGTTCAAGTCCAGAATACCAGACCACTCTGCAAATGGAAATGTTTTAATGGTCGATGATTCTATAGTCAGGCACACTGGTTCTCCTATAACTTGGCTGAACAAAGACAGGACAATGTTAAATTGTCTTTCAGGTGCCAGGATTATTGATATCTCAAGGGCCATTAAGACCCTTTCACCTAATAAATATGACTAGGAGCAGGTCTTAGCCCACAGGGAGCAAATGACTTGTGAAGCAAGGAACACACAAAGAGACATGTCAGAACTTTCCATATTTTTTACGACTGCAAGTAAGACTCTTTTCTTGAGTGAAATCCTTCCTTCTCCAAAAACGATGCCTAGGTACAAAGAAATGATAATTAGTTCCAACAGTTGGCTAAATAGTTGATAACATTCCAAGGGATGTAGTACATGTCAGCATGGGCTGAGATACTTGAAAATCTTAATTATTTTGCAAAGGATAATCTACAAATCTCATTCCAAGGGTTCTGCATACTGGTTAAAACCTTTGCTACCGCCATAGTGCCTCTTTTAGGCAGAGTCCAGCTAATAAATATCCCAACATAACTAACACATCAAATCCAAAACAAGATCACATCACATTGCTCACATCTTCTCATTTCCATTAATGTCAACAGCAAACTCTCTGACCCTGAGGCTCTCCCTCATTTTGAACATATCCATGTCTGTGTAATTACCGAAAACTTGGTTTAAATGTCCAGAAAGCACTCCCTCCATATCTCGGTTTTGCACCTATCATGTCTTCATCCCCAGTGGAAGCTGTGGTGGTATCCCCATATCTGTTAGAGACCATATCACCTCCAGACAGATCCCCAGAGACCCACAAACAGAACTTATTGAACCCCAAATCAGACTAAACATGACTATCAGTTTATAGCTTGTTACAGGTCACCTTCTATGTCCAATGAAAATCATGTAAAGCTCCTAAATGTACTTGATGAAATTCCTATAAACAAGACCTGTTATGTTGGGAGACTTCAACTACCCCTCAATAAACTGGAGAACCTATGCTTCCAATGTAGGATATGCCCAAAAGTTCTTAGATTTAATAAACAATGAAAATAACTGGACCAACCTGTTAACAAACTCAGTAGAAGACATAATATTCTTGACTTAGACCTTATGAACATAGTTCCTTCATGTCCTATTCCCAAGATATCTCCCACCCTGGTTAAGTGAGATCATAAACTAGTTAACTTCACCTTCCAAATCTCTAAACCCACTGAAAGCAGTGTCTCAAAATTGGAGGAGTTCAGATGTACTAATCTCTTCAAATTCTATGATGAAGGTTCAAAATTCACTCGTAGTAGCATTACCCCAGATGTTGCCATAGCAGGTAGCTTCACAAATGAGCTGTCTGACCACTTAGAATACCTCCACTTACAAACAGATCTAAACAAAATGGAAAATTAAAAATAAGCCACCCTGGTGGTCCAATAATATAAACAAACTCTACAATAAGTGAAAAAAATGCCTTAAAGTATACAGTGGAGCAAAAGACCCTCATATCAATGATAATATCAGAAAATGTAATACAAACTTGGAAAATACTATTAGGCCTACTACAGCAGCTCATGAACTTAGGTTAGCAACTGAAGCTAAAGACAATTACAAATCCTTCTTCAGCTATGATAGGAACCTAAGAACTAACACCCAACAGTGTGCTGAACTTATTCATAATCCTACCACCTTTTCTGAGCCAGTAGGCATTGCCAATATGCCAGCAAACAAATTCAGTGTGAATTTTAGCCCAGAGCTGACTATTGAAAGTCCATTTACCCATGCATCTCTCATACCCCCCTTAATCACTAAAGAACATATACTCAAGGTGATCTCCAAGACTAAAATTACTTCCTCAATACAACTTGACAGTATACCTTGTCGTTTAATAAACAGTACTAAACAAGCACTTTCAGAACCACTCATTAACTTATTTAACCTGAGTTTATCCACTGGCTTTGCCCTTGAGGCTTGGCACACAACAGTAGTGATACCACTCAATACAGGTGCTACCACCACTGATCCCAGGATTTTTAGGCTTTTCAAAACAAGGCTAAATGACTGTATGGATGATTGCAAAATTTCACCTGGGAAATAATCTCCTACCAGAATAGGGCAAAATGAATGATCTTCTCAATGGTCTCCTTAGCTGTAAGTTTAGAAAGAATTTATAAACCTATAAACATAGAAACAGAATAGCATATGACAGGAGAGACAATCCTATGTACAGTATTGATGACATGCAATAAAACATGTAAAATTAGGAACAGCTGAAGACTAAGAGCTATATGAAGCATTTTAGCAGATATGAAAATACCTCCTGCTGGATTATGGCCACTCTCTTTGTCTCTGTACGGTTTAAGGGGGACTGGTACAAGACATCCTTGATTTTGTTTTGCTCATATTTACCCACAGAACCATCTTGCTAAGGCCATTATAGAGCTGATACAGCCTGCCGCCAAGCACTCTAGGCATTACTCAGCATGACTGATCAGAGACCTATTTAAGTATATTACCTGCATACAGTCTATTTACATGAGAAAGTAGTACTATAAACTCATTAAGGAAAAACATAAAAAGTGACTGTGGGTGAGCCACAGAAATGTGTTTCTCACTTGAAATTTTAAAGCACCTGTTGTGTAGGTCATTTCTTAATCTGTCTGATTAAGACTTTTTAAGCCATACAAATAGTTGTGTAACAACAACTGAATAGTTCCCTGAGACAAGTGCTTTAGCTAGTTTGACAAACACTGTCTCAGTGCACTCGTCTTCTTTCATTGGGCTGTGTGGGTAAATTTTCTCTTTCCATGTTATTCATCACTAAAGAAGTCATAATCTTTAGTGTATAATTATATAGCAACTGCTGTTCCCATAATACTTGCTAATTTGGATTAGAACAACATAAATCTGGGTGACTCAGTGGTCAAAACACCTTGCCTGTATAAAGGAGTCCCATTAGCAGGCTTCTAGATGTTAGAAAAGGATCCATACTGTAGGAAGGAATTAGTAAAATTAGCCAGGCCAGTGGCATAGTTAGCCAAAGCCCTAATGACGGTCTAGCTTACCTAAGGTTGTTATCAGCATAGACATCTAGTGGTGCTGGCCAGGAGAACGGGTGTTCTTGTCTTGGAGGAAGGAGTGATTCTGATGTTGTGGATCATTCCTTGAGCCCTACTGGAGGCCGTGGCTTAAAATGGTCACTTGGCTGGGCATACAGGCTGGCTAAGGAGGCATGGTCACCCTAGGTTCCTGGGATTAGCACATCCACAGAAAGCAATATCTGTTGTCTACCCAGCCTCAAATGATGAAACATTGAGTAGTACTGAGCACAGAGGACAGGAGTAATAGAAGGGGAACTGACAAGCTGATGGTCAGCTAAGCATTGAAGACACAAATGATCTTAGATCACAGTCCATTTGAAACTATTTGTACACAACTTTAACTTCTCTGAGACTTTACTCACATTAGAAAGAAAAATGTTCTGAAAGTGGAAATTGGTTTTAAAACTGAAAATATTATTATTACGTATTCTACATGTCCCAGATTATGCTGGAGATGACAGTTCCTGAGAAACAGGAAAAGCAACAGTCATTTGGATGGCCTGCCTGCTTGGATACATGTGCTCTTTGATACTTATGTTCACAACATCAGTTGGGGAATGCTGTAGGGCAGTTTTCATTTGTGGACTAGTTTACAGCAGTTGAAATCATCCATTGAGCTTCATAAAAACTCATTTTAAGAAATAGCTAAACCTAAATTGTATATTAAGAAATTAATCTTGCTTCCTGTTACTTACTACTGAGATAATATACACTAAAACAAACCTTGTGTTCCTAATTAGTGCACCTGTATCTGATATTATCTCCTTATTCAAGATCATAATGTAGTCGCTGTGATGTCATTGTTGCACTTGTATAAATACTAATTATGAATAGAAAACAAATAGTTGTTCATATAATACTGACAAAATAAGTTCTATATTTATTTATTTGTTCTCATCCCGCTGTCACCATTGAGCCATCTACCCTTTCCCACCATTCTACTGACCTGTTTGCTCCTCCTGGGTGAGACCCCTATGGCCCATTTTATTCCCTGTAAGTGCATGGGTTAAGCATGCCGATTGTAATGTCATCATCCATTTGGAAGAATAGTGCTTTTTTTAAGCCATATCTTTTCCTCTGCACATGCTCATTTGGGACTAAGGGATTGGCATGTTGTAGTATATATGATGCAGACCCAAGGCTCCACATGTGATCTTATCAAGTAGACCCCCCCAAGACAAGGTCTTCTATGTGATCACTGTTCTACAACTGAAATACTACCCACAAACAATGCGCCCTAAGCACATGCTCCTCCCACTTCCTTGAAGAAAGGTGAACAGGCTTAGACTCATCATTCCCCTTCACTGCTATATCACTTCCAATAAGTCCCTGAGCTGCTAACTGAAGTTGGATCATTTGGGGTCATAGTCTAAACTTTGTTGCTGTTTGCAAAAAGAGGTGCCATATATCCAATGTTAATGAATATTTTGCACCATTAAATCCTGAGAAGAGCAAAATATAGAATTAATTTATTTATATGATTTCTATTTTAGATTCCTGATAGATCCCACATAATCAAGGTACTTCTTTCTCTGGACTGACCTAGTGAGTAAACTCCATATGTTAAGAACACATCTTATAAAGATACAATGTACCACACACTTTGGGGAAAATGCAGACAGACTTTAAGTTATTGCATAATCACTGATTTGAACAAAAGGTAATATGGTCCTGTTAAGCTGTACAAAAGTATTCATACAGGCATTATAAAATATGCAAATTGTATCTGTTATAGTACCTGTAAAAGAATTAGTTAACAGAGTTTTGATATGGTTTTATGATAAATATTATAAAGCTAACAGTTTAGTTTGTGACACAAATAATGGCTTTCTGTGGTGGTGAAAACATAAATCCACAGATTAATAGAGAAGTTAAACTTTGTGGGCTTCACACAGACACAGTCAAGACTGACTACTATAGGCATGTGATTAACAGGAGTGGACCACATACAAGTAGCAAAGAAGAAAGTGTGCTAAAGGCACATAAGACAGAAAACTGTATCATAAATGAGGTTATACATGTGACTGATAAACTACTTTGAAAGAGTTCTGTCAAACATCTCAAGGGATGCAGAACGGGTCATTCTGGAAATGGATGGAACAACTAAGATAGCATGAAACAAAGTACTTACCCATGCTGATCCTTCTATCTCTATTTGACTAGCAGGTAATGCTTTGTCATATGGAATTGTTGTCCTGTCACAGATGTTCCTTAGTGGTACAAAGAAACAATAGATTTGCTATAATGAAGTATAATTACTACCCATCTTAGAGAGAGACCTTTACTTTGCTCTGGGAAGTAAAGTAGGACCACCATTACACAATGGCAAAAAATTACCTCCCACTTAAGGCTACTGTATTCCAGTTGGGAGGTAAAATTTAATATATCCCACTAAGATTAGTAGCCAGCACATAGACACAGAAATCTGTGTGGTGACAAGAAGTGAAACTGAAATGCCTGTCATTTTAATCATTGTTATGTGGTGCACTCATCAAAAGCGCTGCCATTTTTTTTTTCTTTTTTAAAATGTTTAGCCTGATATTAAGACAGATTTTTTTTTTTTGGTAAGGCTCCAAAGGTATTTAAAATAAGTTACTCTCATAAGTAAAGTGACTATTTAAATAATCTGTCTGAGAAGTCTTTCTGGTAAACCCAACGTGCTCAAACAGTGAAGTTCTTAAAACAAAATATAGAAAATATTTGAACTCTTTACTGATGTTGTACTCATTTCTTTGAGTGTATCATGTAATTGTATACACTAATAATTTAGCTGTCTTGTATCTTTCTTGCTTGATTAAGATATGAATTAGTGACACCTTGAAATGGTAAAATGCACTCTTTCTATGGAAAAAACATTTATTTATTTTATTTATTTACCTTTAATAACTGGATAAGTGAACTATTGTGAGCACTCTTTTCAGCCACAAACCAGGTCATTAAGGCAAGACAACATGGTGATATCACAGAATGTGACAATTAGGCATAATACATCAATAAATCCAATTATGTATATGCAGCAAATGTTATAAATAAATGTCGCCTAACATATAACAAAGACTGTAGCTGGATTGTGCATGCAGTTATACATGCAAGCCATCTTGATGCAATTTACATCAGTTAGTGAGCATCAGTAAATAACACATTCATGTCAGTGCTTCAGTGGCATACTGTAAACTCAAAAAAGGCTTTAAAAAGGTAAGCATAAAATCAGACTTCCAGGATGGCTGTACAATTATCAACAGGCTTAGTTTTACCTCCCTCAGCATGAAAAAAGAAACTGAGATATAAGGGCTAGTAATTCTGCTAGTTTTAGTAAAATTCAATTACTGGCTAGTAACTACACTGCCTGCATGCCAGCAAAGAAGAAGCACAGAGAACCAGAAACAAAATCAGCTAGAAAAAGAGAAGAGAAAACACTGAATGGGAAGAATCATGCAGCTGTTTGGCAAAAAAGCAGTTCAAGCTCCAGCTTTGGTACAAGAGATGGCTTCCAGCAATTTAGAGAAAAAATAAATCAAATGAGCTTAAAGCTGATTAAAATAAAGGAAACATTGAAAGAGTATATAAACTCATGTGATGCCTGTGCCCAGGCCCAGCAATCAAGGAGCCTCAATCCTCACCACTAACTCCAGTCTCATATAAGAGGAAAGGATAACAAATACACACAGCAAAGTACAATTTCCCTTAAGTGCACACAGAGATCATAGTCAGTCTGGGGCTGGTTGCCTCCTTGCTCTCTAGGTCCCCAATAAGACTCCCCACTGGCACAGCTATAGCGTCTAGATCTCAGCCTAGCTGGCAAACTAACCTCCAGTACCTTCTCTGTCCAACCAGTGCTTTTTGTCCCTGTCCAAGTAGCTGACACACACGCACACACTTTGAGGTAAGTATTTATACAACTTCACAGACACTCCTGGTAAAGGTGTACACAGATTCTCCAGATGTGCCTCTTTACCCAGGCTATATAGTACTAATTACTGCCACCACCAGCTAATAATTATTAGCTACCCAAAGGCCCTTAAAAGGGTGTCCAATTATTACTGTGCAATATTATTATCCAATTGGTAAGTGTGACTAAACAGTCTAAGGCTTATTAGAGTGGCTTTGGACAATAAACTCTATAAATATGCAATGTACTCTAGAGCTTAACTTATCGCTACACAAACCAGCCACAGGTAAAATATTTTTAAAATATTTAATAATAAATAATTAAAACACAAGACAATACTACTACACCACAGTGCTATTCAAGAGTTTAGAGATCACACAGAAACTTAAAATAATTCCATAGTACAGTTCTGACATAACAGAAAACACTTAGTCTAATCTTTATAGTCCTAGCTATTTCTACAAGAAAACATACTTCTAAAGTAGCTTACTTACATAGAGCAAGACAGTGCTGAGTTGAATAGTCCAAGATCAAAATGCTTAATAATTTCTGGTTCTCACTGTTTAAATTGAAACTCCAGTTCTGATAAACATTACATCATCTTTTTCACCCTTCCTGGAGTTCTCAGGCTAAACATTAACTGCATTTACATTATTTTACACTTAGAGCAATAAAGGACATTCCACAAGTAAATTCTGGTCATTAACTTTAGCCTTAAAACAATGGGCAGGATGCTTACTCCAGACTCACTGACTCCAAATTCTGACTTCAAAGGACATACAAAACATAATTTTAATTTCAAAGAACATTTGAAATGCTTGGCTTAGTTTTCCTTACAGCAGATGGCTATGTTGCTACAATCTTGAAGTTCACATTTTACAGTGTTTTCTTTCATTTAAGAAATAAGCCTGTATTTTACATTTATATTTACAAATGATAGAATTATCTATAAAATTCTATTTGACTAGGCTGGCAGTCTTCACCCTTCTCTACCAGTCTTCACAACTCAAATAACAAAAGACTGGAAAAAATAGAAGAAGCTTTAAACAGCTATTTAGATGAACTGATAAAACTTCAAAAATCAGATGGTGAAATGAAGAAAAGGCTGGCTAAATATGTGACTACTGAAGAAGATTTTATTCAAAAAAATGGTATAGTTAGAGGACAGAACACTCAGAGAAAACCTGAGATTTTCCACTGTATCAGAGAAACTGGAAGGAACCGACTGTATTGATTTTATGAATTCACAGATAAGCAACTGGACTGGTATTCCACAGCAGGATTTGTTAACGGAAAGGGCATACCATGTTTATGCTCCAAACCTGGTCATGAGAAAGCAGTTAAGACCTGTATTAGTACATGCAATGTACCTGTATTAGTAAAGACACAATCATAAGAGGAGAAAGAGTTGATCCTGACAAAACTGTGGCAGAATGACAAAGCATTAAAAATGGAGACATCAGAGTGTTGGTGAAAAAATGATTATTCGCTGTACACCAGGTGAAGAAAAGCAAATTTATTCCAGCAGTCAGGAAATGCTGAGATGCAGGTCTGAGATTCAAGCTGCTATATCCAGCTGTCCTCAGAATATTTTTTTCCTGGAGGATCAAAGTCATTCTTTGATGCAGAACAGATTAAGGAAGAAATACAAAAGTGTGTCCAACAAAAATTGAGTCATCAGACTTAAGGGGATTCAGCTTCTCATTCTCCTGATAGAAAGTTCATAGAGAGACATTGCCAGTGAAACACTTTCCAATGTTCCAAAACAAATGCTTAAGAGACAGAAAAAAAGTACATAAGTTGGTTAGAAGAACTGGAAGTACCTTGGACTTGAACTGGAGACTGGGGTTGGAGATGGCTATGAAAAAGAACAAAAAGGAGAAGACCAGAAACACTGAAATTAGTGAATAAATGTGAGATTATAAAGCATTGATCTTATTTGTGAAATATGGCTTTAGAAGAAAAAAGTTGCTGAGAAAGATTGGACTTTTTCTGAATTTGTTAAACATGTGAAGGGACTAAAAAGCATACACCCACTTCATAATAATGCCTGGAAGAAAATTAAGAGGAAAATAAAAAGTAATTAACTGTAAGTAAAATAATTTTTGTTCTTAATACTTGTAAAAATCATTTCATGATATAAATTGCATGTTATATAGTACAGCATTTTCAGTGACTGCTGTGTGTGAAAAATATACTAAAGTAAACAAATACTTGCTGGCTGAATAAGAGACAAAAGAATACCTAAGTTAATATGCTGTGATCTTCAGCTGTTGGTGTGGGGGATAGGGTATAAAGGTACACTGATTATAATATATATGGAGTTGAAATGTTTTTTCTTACTTTTGTAAATATGAATGTCTGGATTAATGCCCTTGGCTTAATCTAATAACAAGATTCTTGTGTTAATATGTGGGCTTTTTAAAAATAAGAGAACACTGTGAATGTAATGAAAAAGTTTTCCTTTAGCAAATAAGTGGGAGTTGAGAAGTCTGTAGTTGTTGGCAGCTGTATATTCTGTTCTTATGCTTCCATGGAGACAAGCAGGCAGGCAGTAAATCTTGAGAGCTCTGGACATTGTTTGCTGACAGAAACATAAAATTAAACGGTACAAGGGCAAGCAGCTTAGTAAAAAATAAAGTTTGACATTATTGGAAGTGAATAAGAGATAGCAGCTTTCCTGGTACCTAAATACTACAATGCGTTTACTCGAACAGAGTTTAATTTAGTTTTATTTAAAGATAACCACTGCCCTTTTTTTCTGGCTAAAAATTAATGTTTTCTGAAACAGCTGTTTTGCACATATGGGAGGGGAATAAAGATAAAATAAGAACAGACAGCAATTAATTTAAGTAGGGGCATAGGCTGTAACATGTGCCTTAGCATGGATAACCTTAATGTTAGGTTAGGTATTGCCTGCAGGTGCAACTGCCAATTTAGAACAATTGCTCCTATCAGGAGGGTTAAACATTATTATTTGAAGATATACATCTTTTTGTGTGTTTGTTAATAGGTTCTGGATGTGTTGTAGGGTATGTTTGTTTTTTGTTTGAAGGTTGTCATTAAAAATGTAAAATGTGACATAGGTTCAGAAAATAATGACAAAAAACAGCTGTATAAAGGACCAACCTGACAAACATTAGTGGTACATATAACGCAAAAGCTAAAAACAGACATTTAAAAAAGGTGTCATATAAAATGGAAATAATAACGTCTTATCATAATGGCTGCACCTCAATATTATTTTAGAATGTGAGTAGCCTCAAAGGTATAGACAAAATGATAAGAATATTAAATTATGTAAAGAAATGCAGAATGCAGACAGCAATGCTACAGGATACACATTTGGAAAGAAGTGAGCTTCTAAATTTGATAAAGAAAGGATTTCAGGATGGATATTCAGCAGAATATCAGGAATAAAGGCAAAGGGTAGTACTCATACTAATTGCTGGAGGAGCTCCATTAATGGTAGAAGAGGAAAAAAGATAATAATGGTAGATTTGTGGTAGTAAGGGGCTACTGGCAAGGGAGGAAAATTACACTGGCATGTATTTATATTCCACCTAAAACTGCTATTATGGAGCTTAAGAAATTTTTGGGAGAACTATTCAGCTTTCAGCAGGGAATATTACTTATAGGTGGGGACTGGAACTTGCTTAGCAACAGTGAGAATGTATCTGGAGGACCTAAAAGGGAAAATATAACAAAAGAGGGTAGATTTCTGAAGAAATTCATGCAAATATTTGGTATGGAAGACATGAATTCAGTAGTAGGAATGCAGAAGTTATATATTATTCCCCACTATACAAGAACTAGGCTAGACTAGACAGAAATTATAGTCTACAGGAACGTGCATTTAACTGAAAGCATCAACACACATCCAATAACTATTTCAGATCATGCACCAATATCAACTAAGACAAAAATACAAGGCAATGTAAAAATTGGACACTGGCGCTTCCCTACCAACCTGTTAAAAAGTGAGGAATTTAAGGAATGGGTAGCTGAAACTATTTGAGCAGTATTAGGGAAGATTTTTTTCAGCAGTTATAGTTAACAAGATGGATAAAATGAAGTTCCTATCACGTACTCAAACTTTTACAAGTTCAAACCACATATGGTCGAGACCATTTGTTCAAATTTGTAAAAGTTCGAGCATGTGAATGGAAATCTCCATAAGCGGAGGTTTCCATTCACTTCAATGTGGTGTGATCTCGGAGTTGGTATATTTAAGTAGTAGGGGGTGTGGGGGGGCTTGTCCCCCTGCATACAACAATTTATTTTTTTGTCCATTGTATTTTTATTTTTTTTATCGGTAGTCGAAGTTCTGTAACTTCGAACTTAATGGTTTGACTATTAGGTGTTTGGAGTTAAAGAACTTCGACTATCTGATATAGACTGGGATAAAATGAAAATGGAGTTTAAAAATAGGGTAGAAATAAAAGAAAAAGAGATATGGTTAAAAAGTAGCACAAATTATTTAGAGGGGCTGACAAAGGTTAAAGTTCTGCAGAATAAGGGGAATCCCATAGAACAAAAGAAGCACAACTGCAGAGTGTTAAAGAGAAAATAAGGCAGAATTTGGATAATATGCATAACTTTATAAAGATCACTGTTTAAGCAACTGTTTTTTGATAACTCCATAGCATAAAAACTTTTAGCGTAACTTAGGCAACAAAAAGTAGAAAGGGTTATTACCAGGTTTAGGCATCCTTCAACAAAATAAAATAAATAAATAACAAAAGATCCTATAAATGTATTTGTGATATTTTAGATATTTTATGAACATTTTATGAAAATTTGTGTAAAGCAGAGAAATGAGAAAACCAAGAAATAGCAGAAATGGAAGTATTTATGGAAGACTTAAGTATGCCAAGGTTAGAAGTATGGGAGGAAATGAAATAAAAACTATGACATATAATCAATCTGCAAGAAAGTCTCCAGGAATAGATGGTATTCCATTGGAAGTTAGGAAGCTGGAAGGGAAGAAAGTATACAGATCTGGAAGGTTTTAGTCACCAGTATTTTAAAATGTGGGGAAGCACCAACATACTGGAAAAAAGCTGTGGTGGCTTTAATACCTAAAGATGGTAAAGACCCATCAGACCCAGCTTCATACAGACCCATTTCCATTTTAAACCATGCACACAGTGAACAGTATAGTGGTGCAGCAGTTATCATTGTTTCCTCACAGCAAGAAGTTCTCTCTTTTGATTCTCGGCTGGGGTGCCTTCTGTGTAGTGTCTGCATGTCCTCTCTGTGTTTACGTGGGTTTCCTCCGGGTGCTCCTGTTTCTTCCCACATTCTGAAGACATGCACCTAGTGCATTTCTCCATGGCATCCACTGAAAATGGGCTCTGTCCCAGTCAGACTTTCCCAGTAAACAAATTTTAAATAAATAAAATAAATAATACAGTGTTTATGTCTATAATAGCTAAAAGAATGACAAAGTTGTTACCAAAACTGATAGAAAGAGATCATTTTGGTTTTGTGGAGGGCAGGCAAACCTTTAACGACATTAATAGAATAATGATGATCTGGAAACAGAATGTACCACTGTTGTACCACTGTTGTTGGTGGGACATGATGCACAGAAAGCATTCAACAGAGTAAGCAGGGATTTTATGAGGAGGCCAGCGGAAGTATTTGCATTCCCTGATAACAATAATAAGGTTAATCAAGAAGATTTGTGAGGGATTGGAGGCAAAAATTAAAGTGGGAGGGTTCCTCTCTGATAAGTTGTGTCTGAACAGAGGTACTAGGCAGGGTGCCCTCTTTCCCCTTTGTTATTTGTATTATATTTAGAACAACTGGCAAAGAAAATAAGGGACTAAGAAATTCAAGGATGCAATTGGTATGGTAATCAAGAAAAGTTAGCATTATTTGCAGAAAATATTATTTTCTATCTGATAAAAGCAGAAAATGACATTTCAGTGTTGTGAAACATTTTGAGATGGTTTTAAGTCTTTTTTGCATACAAAATTAATGAAGGTAAAACAAAGGCTATAACTGCAAACTATGTACCCACACATGAATTGGTTCAGCAATACCCATATTTATGGGGACATGATAAAATTAAGTATTTAAGACTATGAATTAAAAATTATTCTGTTATGGCAGCTAAGGATATTAGGGAAGAGGCTAAAAAAAGATACAAAACGGAGAAACTAGAAGCTCTTGTTTATGGTTATGGATAGCAAAATGTATGCTTTGAAAATGTTTTAGTCCCTTTAATTGTATATACAGGTCAAGCATATTTTTATCAATCTGTAGACACATTGTGGACAGTAATTAATAAAGAGTTGAATGATTTTATCTGAAAGGGAAGGAGGGCAAAGGTCAAATGAGCTAAGTTGCTCATTCTAATAGAACAAGGTGGTTTAGGATTACCTGATTTGATGGGATAATTTAGAGCTACATATTTAAGGCTCATATATATAATGCAGGCAGAAAGTTATCATTCAAAGTGGAAGATTCAAGAAACAAGGACAGAGTGGAATTTTAGGTGCAGATCCTTCAGGAAAATAATAACAGCAACAGCCATACAGAATATACATACAATCACAAAAACTGATAGGCCAAAGAGGAGCCATAAAAATGATAGAGCGGACTACTGAGGATAAAAAAGAAGTTATGTATTATTACTATTATTACTATTATGCAAAATCCCAGAATTTCCAGACACAAGATGTACAAAACCATTAAGAGAGAAATTAGAGGAAAGAAAAATACTTCCACAAAAAAACTGTCAGAAGCTTCAAATAAAAATGTGTATTCATTTATACAACAGATTTATGAAAAAACAGTATATATATCAAGAAACTTTGATCTGTTTGGAAAAAAGCATCTGAGGAAGTGTGAAAATATAAACTACCAAATCTAGAGATTTCTGAGAAGGATAAAAAAGGAATATGGACATGGGAAAGAAAGAGAGATTTGATATGGTGCAATATTTATGCAAAGGAGAAAGCCAAATTAATAAAGATATTTAAAGATAAATACAGGCAAAGGCATCCGGATATGGAAAATTTCACAATAAAAAAAAAAATAATATCTCAAAGAGGGAGTGTAGAAAAGAAGATTAGTAAAGCAGAAGTTAAAAAAAATAGAAGTTGAAGTTATGGAGTGCCTGCGAAGTGAAGGATTTGGTGTAGAAGGACTAACACAGGTTACATCACAGCAGGATGCAGTGAGTCCCCAAAGTAAGGAGAAGCAGGAAGATCAGGAGACATCTGAAGAAGAAATATGGACATGGGAAGGAAAAAGAGATTTAATATGGTGTAATATTTATGCAAAGGAGAAAGCAAAATTAATATACAGGCAAAGGAATCCACACATGGAAAATTGTACAATACAAAAAGTAAGTAGACAAAGAGGAAACGTAGAAAAGGAGATTAGTAATGGAGAAGTTATAGAAATAGAAATTGAGGTTATGGAGTACCTGCAAAGTGAAGGATTTGGTGTAGAAGATCTAATTCAGAAAGCACCACAGCAGGATAGAGCAATGAATATTGAAATTAGGGGGAAACCAGTAGAACAGGAAGCAATTAGTCAAGTGCCATATGAAGACATTTTGGAGCCTTCCACAGGAAACCAGTATAAATGTTCACTTGAAGCTATACAGCAAGGGAAGGAACAGGAAACTGTGGAAACTCTGATGCAGTCAATGTTGAGGAGTGATAGGCCAGTGAGTTCCATATGACAGAGCAATGGATGGTACAGGATGAAATTGAAAAGAATGTGCCACAGGAAGATGCTATAGAACCTTCTATAGAATGCCCGCAGGAAATGGAAAACAAAAAATATGCCCTCAATTTAGAAGAAAATGAGCTAAGAGAAGAGTTGCTTGATTTAATAGACATAGGTAGACATATTAAGATCAATGAAAGAAATAGACTGCAGAAGGTCAGTAAAACTCAAAAAGTCAGAATTTTGATAAAACAAATGAACACAGTAATTAGGATTGTCCATAGCGATCCATGCAATATAACAGAAGTAAACAGGATATATTACTGTGCAGCTAAATTAATAACTGATAAAGTTCTACCACAAGAACACAAGGTAGTGAGGGAAAGGAAGGAGAGAAACTGAATACCATTATGAAAGTATTGAATAGAGAAAACTATAAGGCAATTAAGACAAGAAGTGCCACTGTTAGAAAAATATAGAAGAGGGAACAGATCAACAAAAATACTAAGAAAGAAAGACGTGATAAAAGCAATGTGCAGTATTAGAACAGTCCAGGATCTATTGTGCACTATTGCATATAAACTAAAATTCTCAAAACAGATGGAAAAACTTAGAAGATAGGCAGATAAATATAAAGGAAAAGTACAAAATAAGCAATTTATTGATGAACCAAACAGAAGTTTTAGAGAGAATTGGGAAACAAGGTAAAAGGAACTGATGGACTGCCACAAAAGAAGAAACAGATACATTTTGGAGAAGTATCTATGAAGAGCCTGTGAAATGGACAGAAGAACTAAAAGAAAGAATAAGAAGTGTAAAGGTACAGGATATGAAATGGGATGAAATAACAGCCAGAGAGATTGAAACATCATTAAGAAAAGCCTCTAACTGGAAAACCCCAGGCCCAGATGCAGTACCTAATTTTTGGTTAGAAGTATTAACATCTTTGCACAAAGATTTAGCCATGAGTAAAAACTATTTATATGCGCACCCTGAACAGACATCGACCTGGCTAACAACGGGAAAAACAATGCTCCAACTTAAGAGTGAACCTGCAAGCTACCCTAAAAATTATAGACCAACAATTTGCTTTCTGGTGAAGTATAAACTATACACAGGAAATGATGTTAACAGAGTTTACATTCATTTAGAAGAAAACTGAATTATGGCAGTAGAACAAAGGGGCAATAAAAGAAAGTCATACAGAATAAAGGATCATTTGCTGTTAAATAAAGTCATAGTGGAGAACTGTAAGAAGGGGAAGAATCTAAATATGGCATGGATTGACTATAAAAAAGCATTTCCTAGTATCCCACATTCATGGATGAAAGATTACTTAAAAATGTAGAAGATATACCCTACACTGATAAACTACATCACAGCGACCAAGAAACAGTGGCAAACCACTTTGCAGTTAAGCCCCGATAAAGGACAAATTATTATCCTGGGGTTAAAAATCCAAAGGGGGATATTCCAGGGTGACTGTCTGTCATCATTGCTCTTTTGCCTTGCCCTTAACTCATTAAGATGTTTGCTTAACAGACTAAGTCATGGCTATAGTTTGGTTCCCAGAAAGCAGCAAAGTGTAAAGACTTCTCATCTTCTCTTTGCCGATGATTTAAAACTGTATAACTCATCAGATGAGGAACTGAAAGCACACCTGCAAGTAGTTAAAACTTTTTCAGATGATATAAGAATGTTATTTGGTCTTGATAAATGTGCAAAAAACCTTTAAAGCATGAAAGCTGCAGCACTAAGAAAACATCAGTTTGGGACAGGAAAGTGATATAAAAGAACTTGAGCAAGAGGGAGTGTATAAATATTTGGGAATTGATGAAGGATCAACAATAAAACAAGAACAAATATGAATAAAACTCAGTAAGGAATATTTTAGAAGGCTTAACTTAATACTAAAATCAGCATTGACATCTAAGTACAAAGTCCAATCTATAAACCAATTTCCTCTTCCTTTCTTAACTTACAGTTTTGGAGTGATTGACTGGCCCCAAAAGGTGTTGGATAGTTTGGACAGGAAAATAAGAAAGATGCTTCATGCTCATCAAATGATTTATAAAAAACAGTGCATACCAAGACTATATATTCCTCATTCTGAAGGAGGTATGAGCCTCCTCAAAATTGATCACATGTATAGGTCTGTGATAGTGGGACTGCATACATATCTGCTGACCTCAAAGACCCAATTGTATTGGAAGTTTTGAAACATGAAATTGCTTCCCCTGCTTAGTTTAGCAGAAGCATTACACCGTCAAGTAGGAATGGAAATTAAGCCAGAAGTAGATAAAAATCAGGCAGCAACTGAACAAGCTCGTGTTGATTAGGATCGAATGCAGGAATGGTTAAGGACAGGTGAATTTAAACCAAAAGATGAAAGGTTAATATTGGCAGCTCAAGATAGTGGACTATGTACACGGTTTACAAAGTCCATTGAACATGTCGGAGAAACAGAGAAATGTAGGTTTTGTAAAACAGAATTGGAAACAGTTGCACATCTTTTTGCTGGTTGTGATATACTAATGGCAGAAGGACTGTATACTGAAATGCATAATAATTTAGCAAGATTGTTGCATTGGGGATTGTACAAACATTATAATACTGAAGTAGCTGAAAAACACTGGAAACATGAGCTGCAAAGCATCATAGGAAATTATGAGATCATCCATTA
Organism: Protopterus annectens; assembly: GCF_019279795.1. Lineage (NCBI taxonomy): Eukaryota > Metazoa > Chordata > Ceratodontiformes > Protopteridae > Protopterus > Protopterus annectens. The sequence goes on from NC_056745.1 coordinate 448,289,742, forward strand.
CCAACAGTTCAAAAAATAGATGCAAGAAAACCAAATATAGTAGTCAATGAAAAGAACACAAAAGTAGCATTGATTACTGAAATTGCTACACCCAGTGACTACAGGGTCTTACAGACAGACTCAAAGTCATAAAAGTACCAAGATTTGCAGGCAGAAATGAGAGCAATGTGGAAGAAAGAAACCCAGACAGTTTCAGTAGTAGTAGGAGCAACAAGTCTTATAAAAAAAATAATTTACAATCGTACTTAGATATTGCACCAATACATGTAACTCCATACAAATTGCAGAAGGAGTCATTGCTGGCCACATTCCGGGTGCTGCAAAGAGCACTTCTGGCTAACAACAAAGACTCAAACAATAATAATTTCATGAACTTTAATTATACCTTGACTTAGGAATGGGGTCCATTCCCATCATGGTATTAGAAACCCAAAAGACATGAAGAAATATTACTTTCATAAAGTAGCAGAATGTATTCTGCAAACTAAGCCAACATGAGAATGAAGAAAGGAGATTCTACCGATATGGATGACTGCAATTAGAGGTACAGGGAATAGGCAAGAGGGGGTGGAATTTACTGGAGAAACTGACAAAGGAATCAAGGTATTGGAAGCAGCTAATTAGAGAGAGGGAGAGAGAGAGATAAAGGTAATAGAGTGTGAAGAGGCCAAGAAGACGTTTGGACTGCAGACTAGAGACTATCTTCCCTATCAGGTATTGATATAAGAGCATGGGCAAAGAGAAATGGATAGCAGAATCTTAAGTGAAGGATCTGCACTGGTAGAGTTTTTAGTTGAATCTAGAACAGAAGATGCAGTTATAAAGGGGCAATTAGTAGAGCATTTAAAATACTTCATTAAAACTATAAGAATCAATCAGAGGAGGTTAGAAAAGATTGGAAAGAGAGACTGGATACACTATTTACAAGGAAACAATGACAACACATATGTATGCTTCCCAAATATATAACAAAATCTAAAATATTTGGGATTTTGCTTGGAAGTGTTTGCATAGGTATTTTACACCCAAAGCAGATTCCAAAGACTTTGTCCTCAGGTATATGGCAAATGTTGGAAGTGTGATGGGGAAGAAGTTGATAACTACTTAGAGATGATCTCTGCTTGACTTACAAAGCCATGTCTGACCCAGCTCTGTTAGAAATGCTACATCTAAAGAAATCCAATCCCTCCGCACCACACACTCCAGTGACCTCAACCTCATTACCACAATCAACAGAACATGCTGGAGGGACAGGTTCATAACCCAGAGACTGCTCATGCTGTGGAAGAGGCTTCCCATACATGTCAAGCAGAGCACCTCACTGGCCCTCTTCAAGAGAAATCTTGATGAGTGGATGGGAAATAGAAAATTCACCCGAGGGATTACTCCAGTGGCTTTACTCAACAGAGGCACTGGGAACTAAGGTTGGGTAGCACGATGCCAGGGTAATCCTCTGGGCTGGGCTTGTAAAGGCTCCAGGGCCATTAGCCTAATACACACCTATGAACTGGAATCATATGTTTTGGGAGTGTAATGAATTGGCAGATTTTAAAAGTTCCCTACAGAGTACTCTGGCAGAAATATTGGGTGAGCAAATGGTTGTAACTAAAGAAATAGTTTTTTTTTCTATCTGGGATATAGGGACAGAATTTCTTAGTCAGGCCTACTTAAGTTTAATTCTGGTGGCTGCCAAAAAATCAAGTACTAGAAAATGGAAATCAAAGTCTAAACCATCTGTATTTGGGTATTGAATATTGAAAGAGAGATGAAAGAACTGAAAGTGGTATCTTGAAAAGGGTAGGAGCAAATTACATAGAAAAAAATGGAAATTGTGAGAATAATACATGCAGAATGTTTTTTAGAGTAGTGATGTTTAAGGGAAGATAGGATTTGGTCAATTTTTGTAATGTTCGATTGATGATAATTCTACAAAAGAATATATGGGATGCATAATATATGTAACTGGGAACATGTTAATATGGTTTGGTTTCTTTTATATAAATATATATTTGTCTATAGCTAAAGTAATAATTCAATAATGGTGTTAAGAAAGTTAAAGTAAAAAGTCATGGACATTCTGAAGCCATGTAGCTGAAACACTTGTATGTCCTTAAGGGGTTATTTGCATATATCCATTGTGCCTCCTCTACAGGAGGTTTGTCCAGTTACACAGTACAGAATCTAGCTTTACTGGGTCTTTCTTATAGTTTTACTAAATATTTTGTCTATGAGACATTTTTACCCTTTGTTTTGGATGTTATTTGGGATATTTTGCAGTCACCCTTATGTTATGGACACCAGGCATGGTTTAAGTACTGCGTTTCTAATGTACAGTGACATGGTCCAGTTATATTCTATTTGTCTACAGCTAGTGGGTTTTGACTTTACTAGCCTTAATATACAAGTGAAGACTTTAAAAAATAAAAATAAAAAGTCATGGGTATTCAGAATCCATGTAGCTGAAACACAAGTATGTCCTTAAGGTGACTTTGTCTATATTATACTGGCCTCCTTCACAGGAGTTTTAAGATATTACACAGTGAAGACTCTGCCCCCAGGTTTCATCAAAGCTAAAACTCCATGCAGCAATAGTGCAGCAGCTCCTGCATGGAGTTTGGCTGCCAAGCGATTCAGCAAACAGCTGATCCGACGTGCACGAGCCTGTCTACACTGTTCCTGCACGGAAGACCATGTGGCATGCTAATCACCTAATTTGCTGGTGAAAACCATACAAATGAGGTGAATTAGTGATTCAGGGAGCTGCCAGGTCTCTGTGCAGGAACAGTGTCAGTGCAGAAATGTGTTCAGTTACTAACTGAAGACATTTCTGCAAAAAAGAAAATGGAGGCATGACAGCACAAATAAAAGCATGTATTCACATCTGTAGGCATGCCAATGGCCAAATATATGGCCATTGGCATGAATAAATGTTTAATTTTAATATAAAATAACTTTTTGGGGGGCGATCTCTGCCATTTAAGCATAGCGCAGTGGCAAACACGATCTGCATTTTACCATTACACCCTATGGCATGCAGAATCAAGATAATACCAGAAGACAGTGGTTGTCAAGGGGAAAGGCTCCATGTCAGTCCAGTATCTATGGGCTAAGGCAGTGGGGTATGCAAATGAGGGGAAATTTACTGAATCACAAAATATTCTAAGTCCAAAACCTGCATCTAACCGTGTAGGTTCTAGAACAGGAGCGTGTAGGCATGAGGAGCAACTAACATGAAAAGGGGGTATGGTATGCTTGCTGTAAGCACATTGGAGCTCTGTTGGCTGGGTTTGCGCTTCGCTAAGCACAGCTAAGCAAAGGGGTGTGTCTGAGGCTGTAATGTCTTACACCATGAAATGAAGAGCATGTTTGCATCCAGGGAGGGACATTTCTGCTAAAATGTGTTTAACTTAGCTAAACGAGTTTGTGTGGCATGTACTGGGACATAAGCAAACAAAAAAAAACATAGGAAATGGCAGCACTGTGTATATGTAAGCAAGGGGATGTGTCCGGGGCTGAATAGCTTTGTTTATCTTGCTTAAATGGGTGTGCATGGTATGCACCGGGATTTAAACCACAGAAATAAAAAAAAAATACAGGAAATAGCAAATGGAACAAGAGAAAAAGGGAAATAGCAGAATAGAGACACTCAAATACAAGTAATAGAACTGGCAGATGGAATGTATCATACTCAGCCAATCACACAGGAAGAATCTGCAGCACACCACTATAAACTATACAAACATCTTTCAGTCTGTTTTTTCCACAAACTCTACACCACCGGTGTACACAAATGGGGAAATTTTACCTGACAAAACTAGCAAAATGTTAGGGGCTGCTGTCACTCTCATACATCAGTATGTGCAAGAGGCTGAGGGTGGTGAAGAGGACAATACTGACAACTGCCCCAGACTTATGAGGAGGAGGAGGAGGAGAAGAGTGTTCAGGCCCAGGGTAACCTACCAGGGGCTACATGATCTGGAGATAGTAGAGTGCTACAGGGTGGACAGGGACATACTGCAGCAAATTGTGGAGCTGTGCCGGGCTCACCTCACATCCAGAACAAACAGAGGGGAACCCATCCCAGTAGATACCAAGGTGTGTGTAGCTCTAAGAATACTAGCTACAGGTACTTTCCAAAGACAAACTGGGGATATCATGGGGGTCTCACAGGCATCTGCTTTCAGGATACTCCACCAGTTCCTGGATGCCATGCAACCTCATTCCGAGGAGCACATTAAATTCCCCACCACCCGTGAGGAGAAGGCCTGCAATATCCATCTCTTCCACCTTGTAGCAGACTACCCAGAGGTACTGCGTTTCCATAGACTGCACGCACATCCACATCAAATCACCACCTGGTGACTGGAGTAGGGTCTACATAAACCGCAAGGGGTTCCACTCCATCAACTGCCAGGTTGTGTGCGATACCCAGGGCATTATCATGAATGTGTGTGCTGGCTGCCCTGGTAGCTATCACGACTCCCACATTTGGCGTTTCTCACAGCTGTATAAGTGGTTTGCCAGGGGGGACATCCCATATGGCCATTTAGTGGGTCATGCTGGCTATGCACTGGACTGGGCTATGCACACACACCCACACAAGAATGCCATAATGAGGCACATGCACAAACCAGGATTATTACAGAGCATGTGTTTTGGATGCTCAAATCATGGTTCCCCTGCCTTGACATATCCAGTGGAGCCTTGCAGTACTCTCCATCCACATGTGCACACATGGTCATAGTATGTGCCATGCTACACAATATGATCCTGCGGAAACAGCTGCAGCAGGAACAAAATGGGGAAGGGCCACACAGCCCCCCACCATTGCCAAGACCTCCACAGGCACAGAGGGACTAGGAAGAGGAACATCCTGAGCCTGCCCCTGTAGGCAGATGGAGGCATGCCCAGAATGCCCTGGCCTTGGCAAAAAGGCAATGCATAGCACATACACTGACACTGTAGGGCCCCAGGGACTGATCTCTCTCTCTGTCTGACTCGCACACACAGTAAAATGGATGCCAAACATCACACCACCTATACCTGACCATGTATAGGCAGTGAACTGTGTGCATCTGGCATAGTCAGCCCTCAAGCACCACCCTCACAACAGCTTCAAGCACAAGGTAAGCCAGTCTCTGTAACAAATTAAAATAATGGGGTGGAATATTCTAATAGCATATTTATGGTATTGATCAAGCATGTAAGGGAATGGGGTGGCTAACTGGGATAGCAGTAGACAACTGACAGCTCTGTGGGACAGCAGGATGTGTATCCCCAGTACTGCGCTACCCACACTATGCAGTACCACCCTAGTTGGCAAATACCACTACAGTATATGTGGTGAGCCAAATAACTGGTGTGGTCATAGGTCACATGCATGGATGTCAAAATGGGGGTCCCATACCCACCACCAACCCCACACAGCAGATCAGCTGTAGACAACCAATGCCCCCACATGGCGACATCCATGAAATCCCCACCCACAGACTTTTACACAGTGATGTCACAGCAGGTCTGGCAGTGGGAGTATGGCTTTGAAAGGTAAGAAGTCTGAAACTACAAATGTCTATGCCAGAACAATCTGACCTGTGGTTGATACTGTTATGCCTGTAGTCTGAAAGATAGGGCACACCATTATGCTACATGGGACCAAAATGTTAAGCAAATATCAGTACAGTCTGTGCAGATGTGTATCGTGTACAGTCATGTCACCCCCCCCATAGTCCCATAGAAATGCAGTAACATGTTCCTAGACTTAAGCAGCATCCAGCTGTCACCCAGAGTGATGGTGCAATAGTAACAGAAAGCAATTGTCAGTAACACCCATAGTCAACTTACTGGTGCCATCCCAGAGGTGTCTCCTGCTGGCAGCCTGGGAACATATGATCATCAGAATGCACTGCCCTGCTACAGATGTCCTGCATCTGTCACACCTGGCCTACAGGCCTCTGGCAAATGCCTATGCCTCACCCACAGTGCCCCTTAGGGAGTGTCATGGGGTCCATAACACCAGAATAACACAGTCCACAAAATGCAAAGAAAGGCCATGCTGACAACTGCTAGGAGCAAACCTGCCAGCCTCAGGGAGCCAGAAATTGGGACAAAGCCATGAATAATGGGGTAATGAAGGTCTAAAGAGAAGGACACCTGTGAAATACTGCTCTAATAATGTTATAAAGTTGATGGAATGATTTGTAGTAGCATGAAATGTCTGATGGGTACAAAGTCTGAAACTGCAATGTCAGCTGTCAGCAATATCTGATTTCAAGCCTGAGTGACTTGCAAAACACTTTTGTTGGAAAACCAAGATATATGAGTCATGGATGTGGACATTCTGTGATACTCTGTACAGTCGATATGCAGGGCTAGGAGTTTAAACATGGGAATGCACTCACTGCAGGCAGGCCTAACCCTGAAAGATGATGACATGTCTGCACCCACAGAACCCTGGGCCACAGCTATGGGGAGTAACACGCCCCTCCCTGATCACTCATCCTATGCAACATCCTGACCCCAGCATGTGGCCATCCAAGCAAAATGAGGTGGGCCAAACATATATGTGTGACAAACACACACCTCCAGGCTGGTCAGTCTGACACACACAAGACCTTCCAAGTGCAGTCAACAATTGAGGAGAGCCCAATGCAAAGTACTGGTAGCTATAGGCAAACATATATGCCCAGGACACCCCCCCCCATATCCTATCCCCTACAAATCTATCTGGAGTCTGCCTGTCGCCCTGATCCTGACTGACTTATATTACCCAACTGTGGACTGGAAATCAGACCAGGCCAGAACATAAATGCACAGAGATTCCATCACTGTAATATATCACCAAGGTGCTGGACCATTTCCACAGCACCAGCAGTCAATTGCTTGTAGGCACACCCCTCAACAGGCTGGATAGTGCAAGAATGCATAGCATTTGGGCCATAAGCCTTGTGTGTGCATCATCCATCCTGTATTCCTCTTGTAAATCACTCTGATGATCTGAGGAGGTATGTCACCAGGTACTGAAACAGTACATGACAGTGTCAAATGGCATATATGACAGATGTCTGCTAAAACCAGCCCTGTAACCCTAGCAATCCATACATTACTGAGAGAAATTGTCAGAATCATTGTATGGCCCATTGTCCCCACATTTTGATAGGCTATCTCAAGATATCCTGCACCAGCAGGTTGAGAGGTATGGCTGTAGCACAAAACAAACCAGACTGGAATACAACAATCCCTGGAATGGTGTCCCACATGTACTATAGAAGGACACACTGGGCATGCTCATACACTTAGAGAAATGTCAATAGGATCTAGGAATGAACAGGCCTTCCCCACCCAGTGCACTTTCCATGTCCCCACCTTAGCAGTCCTGAAGATGTCTGTCACCATATAAGTCACTTTCGTTAGGCCTAACCCCATAAGCTCAACTAGTTAGGTAGAAATTCTAATCTCAGTCGTGGCAAATGTAAAAGTGTGTGTGTGTGTGTGTGTGTGTGTGTGTGTGTGTGTGTGTGTGTGTGTGTGTGTGTGTGTGTGTGTGTGTGTGTGTGTGTGTGTGTATGTGTGTGTGTTCACAACTAAAAGCTTTTGGGTCCATTCAAACACAGTACACTTCCCCTTTCCCAACTTTAGCAGTCCTGCAAATATCAGTCATCTTAGAAGTGCCTTCTGTCGGGCCTCTGGCCCATAAGCTCTGTGGCACATGCGATAACTGCATAACATGATAGTACAAACAACTAGTTCGGTAGGAGTTCTAATCTCAGCCCTGGCAAATGTGTGTGTGTGTGTGTGTGTGTGTGTGTGTGTGTGTGTGTGTGTGTGTGTGTGTGTGTGTGTGTGTGTGTGTGTGTGTGTGTGTGTGTGTGTGTGTGTGTGTAAGACTGAGGGAGTTGTGTGCTTGTTTGTTTATAGGTGAAACAGTTTTAAGCCATTCCCACCCACGAAACTTCACAGTGCCCCATCTTATCAGCCAGATGAGGTCAGTCCCTTATCAGCAACCATGGCTAGCTGTCAGCCCTGTAAGCTCAGTAGTGCATGTGATAAATGCTTAACACTATAGTACAAATGACTAGTTTGGCAGGGGTTCTACTCTTGTATCCGGCAAATGTGTGTATGTTCATGTATGTTTGTAAGTAGAAGTATTTTGATATGTTTCCTACCCACTGCCCTACTTTATCAGTCCTCCTGATGTCATTCCCCATATCAGTACTCTTGGCCAGCTCTCAGTCCAGTAAGCTCTGTAGTGCATGCAGTAACTGTGTAACACTATGGTACAAATCACTAGTTCGGTAGGGGTTCTACTCTCACATCTTGCAAGTGTGTGTCTGTTTGTAGGACAAAGTATTTTGATAGGTTAAACAACCACTGCACTACTTTATCAGTCCTGCTGAAGTCATTCCCTTTATAGGTTCACACGTGTGTAGTAGGTAATGGCCCCAGAGCCTTAACAAGCCTAGCACATAAAAGGACCCTGCCATTGTGTCACACCAATGTTACATCCCAGTGCCTGTATCAAGTATAGCCACTGCAGTGATCCTTGGGTTGAACTGTATATTACCCATCTACTCATCAAGATTTCTCTGGAACAGGGTCAGCTAGGTGCTCTGCCTGACATGTATGGGAAGTGTATTCCAGGGCATGTGCAGCCTCTTGGTAAAGGACCTGTCCCACCAGCATGTTGTGGTGATTGTGGTACTGAGGTCGAGGTCTCTACAGTGTATGGTGTGGCTGGATTTATATGTAGCATTTCTAAGCCAGCTGGGTCAGACATGGCTTTGTAAGTCAAGCACAGATAGTTGCTAATCAGGTGATATGACACAGATAATAGCTTGGGTCTGCTGAGTCTGTGTAGGATGTGTGTTTAATGCCTAGGAACCCCTTTGTGAGGTGCTCCTGTGGCTTCTCCAGCTGTAGCATGTGTCTAGTGAGGTTCACAGGTTCATACTAGGCTATCTGCCCTAGGACATTTATAAGCCTAGCCAGAATGTGTTTGGCTTTCGCCACCCATTTTAAATTTATTTTGCTATGCCCTTTTTCGAGATTAGTATACTGTGCCTCTGTCTAACAGTGACACAGAAGTGATACCCGGGGTAAACCTACAATCTCCCATCCACTCATCAAGATTCCTCTTGAAGAGAGTCAATGAAGGACTCTGCCTAACCTGGACTGGGATTTTATTCCAGAGTGAAGGGAGCCTCTGGGTTATGAATCTGTCCCTCCAGCATGTCCTATTTATTTCAGTGCTGAGGTTCAAGTCTCTCGTGCGCATAGCTCAATGGGATTTGGATTTTCTGAGGTGCAGCATGTCCATTAATTCTGGGTTGTACATGGCTTTATACGTCAGGCACAGATCACCTCTGAACAGGCAGTATACCACTGAGTAGAGCTGGAGTTTCTTTAACTGGGCAGCATATGGCATCTGTTTGAGCCCTTTGATTCTCTTGGTGAGGTACTTTTGGGGTCTTTCCAGTTGCTGCAGGTGTCTGGTAAGGTACATCCCAAAAGGAGCATTGTACTCAATTATGGGCCTGATGAGGGATGAGTAAAGAGGCACGATGACCTCCCCTGATCTAGATGTGAATCCCTTCATGATTAGGTGGGCTATATAAAATGTTTTTCTAACCACTTTGGCCACATGGTTGTCAAATGAGAGATTGCTATCAACTTGGGTCCCCAGGTCCCTAATTGCTTCTTCTGTACTTAATGGATTACCACCTATGTGGTAATTTGTGGGCACTTTGTTTTTGCCAAAGGGGATGACTATACACTTTTTGGCATTTAGCTTGAGGCCATGGCTCTGGCACCAGTTGTCTGTTTCTATGAGGCCCTTTTGGAGGATGCTTGTGTCAGCTGGAGAGTCGATTATGGTGCCCAGTTTGCAGTCATCTGCGAACTTGGTCAGCCACAGTCTTTCTGTGTTGGCCTGTACCTCCGAGAAATATATACCGAACAAGAGAGGTCCCAAGACTGAGCTTTGTGGGACACCAATTGAAGCTGGTTTGGAGTCTGACATGGCTCCAGCAATTCTAACCATGTGGGTTCTGTCCTTGAGCCAGTTTGCAATCCATCTAGTGACATAGGGGTTTATATTTAAGCTGGTGAGTTTATCTATAATGCCCGAGTGGGGTATTGCATCGACGGCTTTTGCGAGGTCCAGGTAGGCTGTGTGGACCACCTTCCCCTCGTCAATGGCCTTGGTGACTGTTTGAAAAAAATCAACCAGGTTTAAGAGGCAGGATCTGCCCTTAACAAAGCTGAACTGGGTAGGATCCAGTGTCTGTAAGTCCCCAATATCTTTATTTATGAGGTCCATGATGATCCTTTCCATAGCTTTGCAGACCAAGCTAGTCAGGCTTATGGGGCGATAGTTTCCAGGATCCGTTGAGGCACCACCTTTATGGAGAGGGACCACTGTTGCTGTACGCCACTCTTTGGGCACATATCCTGTAGTAAGGCTGAGATTGAACAGTAGTTTTATGTTTGGGTTTAGCTCTTCTTGGAGTTCATGTAGGGCCAGCCGGGACACCGTCTGGTCCCATTGATGCTGTGTTTTTGCTTTGGAGAGGGCTCTTACCTGAGCATCTGAGATGTCAGGGGTGCAGCACTCTGCTGGGATAGATATTTGCCCTTTTGGTGGGGAGGGGGGGAGAAGTTTGCGCTGTACCTGTCAGCTAGGATGTTGGCAATGTCTGTGGGTTTAGTGTATTTTTTGTCATTTCGGACTAATTCTGAGCATATCTTGGAATTACCACCCAGGTTCCTAACATAACTAAAGAAAGCCTTGTGATTATCCTTAGTGTCCTGTGCAATTTTTCTCTCAAGCTGGCCTTAGACAATTTTATGAGTGCCCGTAGTTTTTTGCTAATACTGATCAGTGATGCCTTCCCTTTTTGGGATTTTGCTCTATCATTTAGTAGCTTCCTCCTTCTATTGTATAGTTTGTTTATGGCTGGGGTCCACCAGACAGGACATCTGCCTTTGGAGGATTGGGTCTTGGTTTTATTTGGGATCGATGATCCATGCATTCCTGAAGGTGTTCATAGAATGCTTATAAAGGATTCTGCGGTCTGGGACGATTTTCCACAGGCCCGGGGCTTTGAAGGATTCCACCTCTGTTTTGAGGAGTGTGAAATTTGCTTTAGAGAAGTTTTTACTGTGGTTTTCTGGGCAGGGGTGGGGTGGGGTGTGAATATCCAGTGAGATTAGTTTATGGTCTGATCTTACCAGTGAGGGATACACTTCTGGTCTGGAGCATAGAGTCCCCATGTTGGTGATGATCAGGTCCAGTATGTTTTCCCCTCTTGTGGGAGTGGTAACAAGTTGTTCCATAGCATTTGAGTTTATAAATTCAAGGAACCTTTGGGCTAGGGTGTTGGAGCTAGAGTAATGCTCCCAGTCTATGTTTGGGTAGTTGAAGTCGCCCATTATAATGGTGTTTGGAGAGACCTTCATATTTTCCAGTGTTCTCAGGAAGGCCGAGTGGGGTTCCTGGGTTTGGGAGGGTGGTCTGTAGCAGGCTATAAACTGGAAGGCAGTTTTACCCACTGTTAGTTGCACATGGATAGTCTCTGATGCTTCGTGCTTTGCCACCAACCTGGAGGTGTGGGTATCTTTGATGAATATCGATACTCCCCTCCTTTTGTGGTTCGGTCCAAGTTTTGGGGCCAAAAAGCATGGTATGAGGTATAACCTGGTAGTGCTGGGGTGCTCTCGAGCCCTGAAACAGGTTTCTGTTACTGCACAGATATCGATGTTCTCCATGCTAAGGAGAGTTTTGAGTGCATGCATCTTAAGGTTTAGACTTCTGGCGTTGAGTAGCATTACTCTTAGTTTCTTATCCCTTGTGATACCTATGGAGGTGGGTTTGTCTTTTGAGCCTTGCCTAAAAAAGGCACTATGGGGGTAGCAAGAGCCTTTGCCAATATCCAAAGCCCAGGGTGACAGGTGCAAGCCGTCCCTAGCGAAGCATTGTGGCTTGTCGAGCATATCATTCCAAGCTGACAGACATTGGATCCCCTTTGAATGACACCAGTACTTAAGCCAATTGTTGAAATTGATCATCTTGTCTTCATATTGTGGCATCATTCTTCGTGAGGGTAAGATGCTACTCAAGGTCAGGGTCATACCGGCCTGGGCTACATGCTCAGAGAGCTCCTTTATGTCTCTTTTCATGTAGTCCAGAGAGGTACATCTCAGGTCATTCACACCAGCATGGACAATGACTGAGTCATATTTGTACTTGCCTTGGAGTGACCTGAGTGCTTGTGTTATGTGGCGGATCCTAGCACCCGACAGGCTGCTCACCGTGACCCTCTACTTGTTCAGCCTGGTGAGCGGGACGTCAGTGTGCCTGATGACAGAGTCACCTATTACAAGTGTATCAGGTGTGTTGTTTAGTCTTAAGGGCTGTGACTGTTCGGCACACTGGCTTTGTGAGATATGTGTTGCATGTGTTTTGTTTTGGGGTAGCGGTTGCTTGGATGTCTGCTTTGGAGGTCTCTGCTGCTTAGGCAGATCTTTATTTAGAGCCTCAGTATGTTTTGTGTGATTATGAGTTTGGTTTGCTGTCTTGGTAGGTCTATGTGAGACTGGAATTGTAGTGAGTGTGGTTTCCTTCTCCTCCTGACTGGTTATGCCAGTACTGAGTTGAGAGAGCTTAGCCTCCAATTTGGCTATATGGTTGCATCTCTCACATGTGTTGGAATTTGTTGGGAGGAGGAGAGGGTTGTCTGTGTACATGAGGCAGTTGTAACATTGCCTCAAGATTCCCAGATTCACCAGCTGGACCAGAAAGGAGATTGACAACTGACCTTTGGACATGCTAGAATAATATTGGGAATTCCTTAATAATTGAAAACAAGGGCCAGTGGGGTGTGAGGGTGTAGTGCTTTTAGTTTTTAGTGCTGACTTATATAATTGCTTTATTGAGCAAGTGCCAGGTAACTTAAGTGCAATGTGTTACAGATAACTTAAATGCAAAAATGACAAACAGTAACTTTCTTTCAAGTGAAACAAGGAAATAAGTACAGTAAGCAATGCAGATATCACTAGTGATCCACAGTAGTGGTGAGAAGCCGCGTATTAGGTGGAATTAGCGTTCCAGGGAAATAACAAGCAAACAAGCAACAAGCATATAAACAAAGCTAGATTCAGCAGGCCTGGATCTAGTCTATGCTACAGCAAACAAGGTACCAATTTCATTAAGATACAGTTCAAATATTCAGGCACTATAAACCTTTAACCAGAAATTCCCAGCTCAGAAGGGCAGAGTCCAGCCTCTTCTCCCACAAGAGTGCAGACCACAAACCTTCTTAATGTAAAATAACTGGCCTGAAGCCCAAGTGCTTAAACCAGAACTAATACACTTTGAGAATAACATACACTGGGCTCTCAATCAGCAGTTCCCAACTTAGAAGGATGAAAGCTACCTGTCCTGCCACCCCAGTGCATGCCACAAACCTTCCTAATGTAAAACAACTGGTCTGAAGCCCAAGTGCTTAATCCAAAAGGCTTAGAATGATAGCTACACTTTAATCAAGTTACTACCAAGCAGTAATAAATACAATTGAATACTTTAGAGAATGCCTGGATTAGTGCTCAAGTTACACAAACAAAGCTAGATCCAGCAGGTCCGAATCCAGTCTATGCCACAGCAAACAAGGCGCACCAACTTCAGTAAGAAGCAGTTCAGATATGCATGCACTATAAGCCTTTAACCAGAAATTCCCAGCTCAGAAGGACAGAGTCCAGCCTCTGCTCCCACAAGAGTGCAGACCACGAACCCTCTTAATGTAAAATAACTGGCCTGAAAGCCCAAGTGCTTAAACCAGAATTAATACACTTTTAGAATAACAGACACTGAGCCCTCAATCAGCAGTTCCCAACCTAGAAGGATGTAAGCTACCTGTTCTGCCACTACAGTGCAGACCACAAACCCTCTCAGTGCAAAACAACTGGTCCGAAGCCCAAGTGTTTAAACCAAAAGGCTTAGAATGAGTTACACCAAGCAGTAATAAATACAATTGAGTACTTTTAAGATGATGCAAAAGTAAAATAAAGTAGGTAGAAACACAAGTACAGTAAAAGCAGATGAAATTCTTTTTTTCCCTGAACAAGTGCTGAGATCAAAGAAACAGATTTGAGTGCTGAAACTAGAAAACTGGCTAGTTATAAGAAAAAAAAAACTAAGCTAGAAGCCTTCTCTCCAACACAAAAGGGCTTGAGGGCTCAGAAGCCTACAAATAGTCTATACCACTTAACAGGAAAGGCAGGAAACAAGCTTAATTTTTTTTTCTGTTTCCCAGATGCTCTCTTTGCACACAGTAGGAGTGCCTGAAATCAGAATATGATCTCTCTGCACTCAGTTGAGTGAGCAAATGAGATGGGCCCAGAAGGAGTATCCAAACACAAATTTACAAGAGGGGCGGGCAGTTTCAAGGCCACTAAGATTAACCCCAAAACAAAAACAGGGAGGTTGGGTGGGACTAACTGAAGAGCAGAGTCAAAACTTCCAGTTCAGTTAATATTCCTGCAACACAGTTAAAATCAATTTAAATACTGTATTTTTTTGAAAAAAAGTGCAGATAAAGGTACTTAAATTCTCTTATATCCAGTTGAATACAGCAAGTTCTTAGCCAAAGCTGAGGTTTTTAAGCAGAAAATATTTCACACTGTACCACTTAAATAGGCAAGGACAGGAAATCAAAGAATGTGGCTACCCCCACACCTGTAATTACTAGCAAATAACAAAATTCAGCAAACACTGACTAACTTCCAGTTCAGTTAATATTCCTGCAACACAGTTAAAATCAATTTAAATACTGTATTTTTGAAAAAAGTGCAGATAAAGGTACTTAAATTCTCTTATACGTCTAGTTGAATACAGCAAGTTCTTAGACAGCCAAAGCTGAGGATTTTAAGCAGAAAATATTTCACACTGTACCACTTAAATAGGCAAGGACAGGAAATCAAAGAATGTGGCTACCCACACCTGTAATTACTAGCAAATAACAAAATTCAGCAAACACTAACTTCCAGTTCAGTTAATATTCCTGCAACACAGTTAAAATCAATTTAAATACTGTATTTTTTGAAGAAAAGTGCAGATAAAGGTATTTAAATTCTCTTACGTCCAGTTGAATACAGCAAGTTTTTAGCCGACCAAAGCTGAGGTTTTAAGCAGAAAATATTTCACACTGTACCACTTAAATAGGCAAGGACAGGAAATCAAAGAATGTGGCTACCCCCACACCTGTAATTACTAGCAAATAACAAAATTCAGCAAACACTGACTAACTTCCAGTTCAGTTAATATTCCTGCAACACAGTTAAAATCAATTTAAATACTGTATTTTTTTGGAAAAAAAGTGCAGATAAAGGTACTTAAATTCTCTTATACGTCTAGTTGAATACAGCAAGTTCTTAGACAGCCAAAGCTGAGGATTTTAAGCAGAAAATATTTCACACTGTACCACTTAAATAGGCAAGGACAGGAAATCAAAGAATGTGGCTACGCCCACACCTGTAATTACTAGCAAATAACAAAATTCAGCAAACACTAACTTCCAGTTCAGTTAATATTCCTGCAACACAGTTAAAATCAATTTAAATACTGTATTTTTTGAAGAAAAAGTGCAGATAAAGGTACTTAAATTCTCTTATACGTCCAGTTGAATACAGCAAGTTCTTAGCCGGCCAAAGCTGAGGTTTTTAAGCAGAAAATATTTCACACTGTACCACTTAAATAGGCAAGGACAGGAAATCAAAGAATGTGGCTACCCCACACCTGTAATTACTAGCAAATAACAAAATTCAGCAAACACTGACTAACTTCCAGTTCAGTTAATATTCCTGCAACACAGTTAAAATCAATTTAAATACTGTATGTTTTTGCAAACAAGTGCAGATAAAGGTACTTAAATTCTCTTATACGTCCAGTTGAATACAGCAAGTTCTTAGCCGGCCAAAGCTGAGGTTTTTAAGCAGAAAATATTTCACACTGTACTACTTAAATAGACAAGGACAGGAAATCAAAGAACGTGGCTACCCTCACACCTGCAATTACTAGCAAATAACAAAATTCAGCAAACACTGACTAACTTCCAGTTCAGTTAATATTCCTGCAACACAGTTAAACTCAATTTAAATACTGTATTTTTTTGAAAAAAAAAGTGCAGATAAAGGTACTTAAATTCTCTTATACATCCAGTTGAATATAGCAAGTTCTTAGCCGGACAAAGCTGAGGTTTTTGGCAAATGGGCCATAATACTTGGGGAGTGGTCTAATGAGGTAATAGTAGACAGAGATCATTACCTCTGTCTTCCCGGATGCAAATCCCTTGATAATGCAATGTGCCATATAGAAGGACTTCCTGACCACAGTGGCAATGTGGTGCTTGAAGGACAAGTTGCTGTCAACCTGTGTCCCCAGCTCTCTTATAATGCCTACAGTGTTCATTGGGCTCCCATTGAAGTGGAACCTACTGGGAACTGAGTGTTTTACCAAAGGGGATGATGATGCATTTTGTGGTGTTAAGCTTATGGCCATGGTTTCCACACCACTCATTGGTCTCAATGATGCCTTTCTGTAGGATGTCTGCATCACTTGTGGAGTTCATGATAGCTCCCAACTTGCAGTACTCTGTGAACCTGGTGAGCCAGAGTTCCTCTGTGTTGGGCTGGACCCCTGAGAAGTAGATGCTGGATAGGACACTATCAAGTACTGACCCTGGGGGACCCCACTCGTGACTGCTTGCCAGTCTGACTTGGTGCTTGCCACTGTCAAACTGTGTGTTCTGTGAACCAATTTACAAACCACCTACTGATATATGGGTTGATGCCTAGTTTGTTGGGTTTCTGATTGAGGAATGGTATCAGAAGCCTTGGCCAGATTCAGGTAGGCTGTATGCAGTACCTTACTGTCATACACAGCCCTGGTGACTCACTCAAAGATGTCAACTATGTTGAGCAGGCATGATCTGCCATTCACAAAGTCAAACTGTGTGGGGTCCAGAGTTAGGAGATCACCCATATCTTGGTCAATCATGTTCCTGATGATGTGCCCATACCCGTATATAGTAGACTTGTCAGGCTAAGGGCCCAATAATCCCCAGGGTCTGTAGATGCTACCCCTTTATAGAGAGGAATGACTGTAACAGTGTGTTATTTTGGAAGGATAAAGCCTGAGGTGAGGCTGTGACTGACCAGAGCACACAGATGTAGTGCCAGGTCTCCTTATACGTCATGTAGAACACAGCCATGGATATCTTGGGGTCCCATGGAAGCTGTATCCTTGCCTGTGGATAATGCAGGTCTAACCTGGCCTGTAGTAATGCTGGGTGCCTGGCATTCATCTGCCATTGTGATTGTCCCCTTGGGGGGGAGAGGGGTAAAGCTGGCATTGACTGTGTTGGCAAGACTGTGGCCAATATCTGTTGTGTCAGGATAGGAATCAGCATTGTGCAGTAACTCACAGCACTTGTGGTTATTGCTGTGGAGGTTGTTGATATAACTATCAAAGGCTTTTGTGATTGTCGTCAGTGTCTGCTGCAAATCTGCCTTCATAGCTGCCTGTAGGTGATTCCATGAGGGATCCCAAGTTGTGTTTGAGGCTAATAAGGGGTTCACCAGTCTTGGGACACCACCATTTTCTGCAACAGTGTCCTCCTTCTGTTGTACACTTTAGTAATGGCAAGGGGACCATCACAATGGCTTCCAGTGTTTGGAGGACAGTGTCTGTGTTCTGTTGGCTATGGCTAGTACCATGCATCCATGTACATGTTTGTGAAGTGCATATGTGTATGATGTGACAGTCTTGCAGCTATTTCCCATTGGCATGGGTGCAGTGAAGTCATCCATCCCTGTTTTTATGACTGCAATGTCAGCACTGGAGAGGTTTTGCAAGATGGTTACCTTTGTGGGGGGTGTGGGTGAGATGTTGAGCTCCATGTTGATTACATCATGTGTGGATCTGACCAGGTAGGGATTGACAACTGTGGTCAACCAACGGTCCCATATGTAAGTAATCAATACAGGTCCAGGTTGTTGCATCCTCTACTGGGGGTCAGTATGAGCTGGTCCAGGCCATTGGAACTGATGAATTCCATGAAGTGTTGGGCCAGTGTACTGGTGCTTGACTACTTTCCCCAGGTGATGGAGGGGTAGTTGAAGTCTCCTACTATATCAGTCTTGGGTTGGACCTTCATAGATGCCAGAGTGTTGAGGAATGTACATTGGCAGTCTAGGGACATAGCTGGGGACCGATAGCAGGCTATGGTGTGGATTGCACAATTCCCCAAAGTCAGTTTTACAGGAAGTACCTCCAATGCATTATGCTAGGATACTAGTCTGGGCTGTGCATATCTATTATGGATATGGAGACAACACCACCTGTGGAGGTGTGGTCCATGTTTTGGCACTGACAGCTGTGGAATGCATCATAGCCTGTTAGTGCAGGGCTGCTGTCAGCTGCTGTGAACCACCTCTCAATTACAGCTCAAATGTCAATGTCCTCCACTCCGAGGAGTGCTTTGCATGACTGCATCTTGACAGTTAGATGTCTACTGTTGAGCAGCTTGACCCTCAGATTGCATACATGTCTAGCTGTTATGGTGGTAATTTGATTTGGAACACTGCCTAATAAGACAATATAGGGGTGGCAAGACACTTACCCTGTACCTGGAAACCCAGGGCTGACAATTTTAGGACATCTCTGGCAAGGCATTGAGGTCTGTCAACCATGTTATCCCAAGCAAAGAGATACTGGATCCTCTGAGAATAACACACAACACGTAAGCCAATGTTGCAGTCAATTATCTGCTGATAGTACTGCAGCATCATTCTGGGTGATGGCAGTATACTGCTCAAGGCTACTGTCACACCTGCCTGGACCACATAATCTGAGTGTTCAACCATGTCTATTGTCATATAGCTCAGGGAGGTGTGTCTCAGGTCATTCACACCCACATAGATGATGACAGAGT
The DNA here is from genome assembly GCF_019279795.1 of Protopterus annectens. Lineage (NCBI taxonomy): Eukaryota > Metazoa > Chordata > Ceratodontiformes > Protopteridae > Protopterus > Protopterus annectens. Next base: position 448,308,725 of record NC_056745.1, read on the forward strand.
GATACTTGCAGCTGTTGTGGAGTGGCCTGACTGGGTGTGTCATGTGTTGGATGCTGGCACGTGATAGACAGTTGGCTGTTTCCTCCTCCATAATCAACATAGTGAGTGGGACATCTGTGTGCCGCAGTACTGGGTCACCCATGATCACTGTATTGTGCAAGGTGGTCAGCCTTAGGAGCTTAGGTTGAGAGGTACACTGTGTAGGTGGCATATGTGTCCTTTGGCATGTGCTATGTCATGGTGTCTGAGTGGGTGTCTGTCTTGCTGGTCTGTGCTGTTTGTGTAAATGTCCATTGAGTGTCACTGTGAAGGTGAGTGCGTGGCTTTTCAGTGTATGTCAGGGCTGTCATAGTGGATGTTGTGGAGAGCTATGTGGTACACATGGTGTGGTGCAGGTGTTGATCTCATCCTCTTGACCAGCTAATCCAGTTTTTGCTGGAGAGTGCATATTTCCACATTTGGTGATATAGGGGTAACTCTCACTGGTCAGATTGTTTGGAGTTTAGAGAAGAGGGTTGCCTGTGTACATGGGGTAGTTGCAAAAGTGCCTCAGAATGAACAAGTGCACCAGGTTAATGGGTGAAAGTACAGAAAACCACATTTCAATCATGCCAGGAGGGGCAATCATAAGTAGTAAGTACTGGGGCTAATTCCATGATGAATGAGTACTGCTGATGGCTCCCAGGTGTGATATACTTATTGATACAATAACCTGTTGAAGTGCAAAGCGTCTAATAATTGCGTAACCCTATAGTACACATAAATAGATAGATAGGAGTGTGTGTGTGTGTGTGTGTGTGTGTGTGTGTGTGTGTGTGTGTGTGTGTGTGTGTGTGTGTGTGTGTGTGTGTGTGTGTGTGTGTGTGTGATATCTTGTGTGGCTAATACCATTTTGATATGTGTACCATACATGGCAGTTGACCACCTCCTGATGCCATTACTTTATATAATGTGGTAATGGCATCTGTCTCACATGCAGCATGTGAAACCATTGTACAGACCATAGCAGTCCTCTGTACAGATGTATCTGGAACATACAGAGGAACATACAGATGTTTGGAACCTATTAGTGCTCTGTCTGCCTTAACAATGCCCATGTATGTGATATAGTTGCCAAATAGACCACAGTGAGTGTACTGACACATATAGCAGCACTTGTCCAGGCTTGTAGGTGCAATACATGAGTCCAGATGCTTGGTTTTCCAAGTGAATTGTTCATGTCATGGGTCACACTAAAGGTTGGGAAAGGTGTGGACTTAGTATATTTCAGAAACAAATGCCATCTTAACAGGTGTGTGTATACATTTTATATCCACTGTATAGCAGTAATGTTTCACGTCTCTACCTTAGTCAGTTTGTCCAACACATTTTGCTGATGTCCGTCCAGACATCTTGCACTGACAGGTTGTGAGATATGCTACAGGAATGTTACATTCTCTTTAGATAGGCCCCTGTGGTGAACACTGTGATGCAATACAATTAACCCCACCACAAGTGAATATGCACATAAAGCAATATGGCTTATGGCTATTAGTCATAGTTGTGTGCATGGTAACTTGTATGCCCTCCACATGCCTGGGATATTGACAAAGCACCACTGAACAATTCCATACCCACCAACTTCAAGCTGCTGACCTATATGCAGACCAGAGTGACCTATGTAGTTGTGGGAGAGAGGTATTGTCTGCAGACTCACATGTGCCCTTGGAAAAAGATGGATGCAGCATGTCTGAACATTTACAGTACAACACCCAATACTACACATTTTGTTGTCCTTCACCATAGATTTACACTTCTGTGCATTAGAAATCCCCATCCAAAACTGCAATCTGACCTGGCACATGCATGTAGATACTGTACAGATACAATAATGTCTCATACAGGTTCATAGGTAGGTACTAGGCTATCAGTCCAAGGGTCTACGTAAGCCTAGCCAACAAGGTTCCCTGACTTACTCCACTCAAGAAAGTTATTTTCCTGTGCCACTGCTGAGCAGAGACACAGAAGTGATCCCCAGGGTGTATTTCCTATTTCCCATCTACTCATCAAGATTTTTCTTGAAGAGTGCTAATGAAGAACTTTGCTTGACATAGATGGGTAGCCTGTTCCAGAGTATGGGAAGTCTCTGGGACAGGAATCTATCCCTCCAGCATGTCCTGTTTATTGTGGTGACAAGGTTTAGGTCCCTAGAGCATGTAGCTCAGAGGGATTGGGATTTCTTTAGGTGTAGCATGTCCAACAGCTCTGGGTTTGACATAGCTTTATATGTTAGGCAGAGATCACCTCGGTGTAGGTGATATGCTATGGAGTAAAGCTGGAGTTTTTTGAGGCAGTCAGTGTAGGGCATTTGTTTGAGGCCAGTAATCCTCTTTGTGAGGTACTTCTGTGGCCTTTCCAGCTGCTACAGATGTCTTGTGAGGTACATTCCAAAAGGGGTGTTGTACTCTATAATGGGTCTAATGAGTGTCGAGTAGAGGGGAACAATGACCTCTTTTTTCCTGGATGAGAACCCTTTTATGATGAGGTGTGCCACGTAGAAGGACTTCCTGACTACTGTGGCTATGTGACTATCAAAGGAGAGACTACTGTCCACCTGGGTCCCAAGGTCTCTTATCACACATTCGGTGATAAGTAGATTGCTGCTTATGTGGTAGTTCATGGGTAAAGAGTTTTTACCAAAGGGAATGACACTGCACTTTTTGGCATTGAGCTTGAGGCCATGGCTCTGACACCAGGCATCTGTCTCAGCGAGGCACTTCTGTAGGATGTCCACATCATTTGGGGACTTGACTATGGCTCCTAGTTTGCAGTCATCTTTGAAATTTGTTAGCCAGAGGCCTTCTGTGTTAGCCTGTACTTCAGAGAAGTAGATACCAAACAGGAGAGGTCCCAGGATGGAACCCTGTTGTACTCCACTTGTCACTTCTTTGAGGCCAGATTTGGAGTCTGCAACTTTTACAGTGTGGATTCTGTCAGTGAGACAGTTGTCAACCCATCTTGTGATGTAGGGATTTATACCTAGTTTAGTGAGTTTAGCTATAATTCCAGAATGGGGGATGGTGTTGAAAGCCTTGGTGAGGTCAAGATAGGCTGTGTGAACCATCTTACCCTCATCTACGGCTTTGGTGACTGCCTCAAAGAAGTTGATCAGGTTCAGGAGGCATAATCTGCCTTTCACAAACCCGAACTGGGTGGGATCCAGAGTTTGGAGGTTACCAATGTCTTTGTTTATGAGTTCCATGATGATACATTCCATGGCCTTGCAGACCAGGCTCATCAGGCTAATAGGTCGATAGTTCCCGAGATCAGTGGTGGCTCCCCCTTTGTGGAGTGGGATAACTGCTGCTGTGCGCCATTCAGTGGGCACAAAGCCTGATGAGGGGCTATTATTGAACATTGTGCTTAAGTGTGGAGGCAGTTCGTTCTGAAGTTCATGTAAAATGCAGCCTGGGATGTTGTCTGGTTCCATGGATGCTGTGTTTTTGGCTTTAGAGAGTGCAGCCTTTACTTGCGTAGTTGTGATTACAGAGACTCTGCATTATTCCTGTATAGATATGGGCCCATTAGAGGGTGGGGGGGGGGGGTAAAGTTAGCACTGAGCCTATCTGCCAGGATGTTGGCAATATCAGTTGAGTCTGTAATTTTCATGCCTTTGTGCTGTAACACAGAGCAGATCTGGGTGTTGCCATTGAGATTCTTGACATAGCTATAGAATGCTTTGTGGTTGTCCTTAGAATTAGTGGTGATTTTGTTTTCATAGCTAGCTTTGGAGGATCTTATAAGGGATCTCAGCTTCTTACTGAGGCTGACCAGGGAGCTCCTCCACTCATGAGATTTTACTCTCTTTTGTAACAGTTTCTTCCATCTGTTGATCAGTTTGTTTATGGCAGGGGACCACCAGATTGGCTTCCTTTTTTTGGAGGATTGTGTCTTGGTTCTGTTTGGGATAGTATGATCCATGCACTCATGTAAGTGCTTATAGAGTGCATTTGTATAAGATTCAGCAGCTGTAACTGTATTGTCCATCTGCATGGGTGTCATGAAGTTCACCACTTCTGTCTTAAGAAGCATGAAGTTGGCTTTGGAGAAAATTTTTACAGTGGTTTCCTTAATGGGGGTAGGGGCAGGATGTGGATATCAAGGGTGATTAGCTTATGGTCAGATCGGACCAATGAAGAGTTTACTTCAGGTGTGGAACACTGGTCACTCATGTTGATAATGACTAGGTCTAGGATATTGTTGCCCCTGGTGGGGGTGTGAATAAATTGTTCCAGGGCATTGGAGTTTATGAATTCCAGAAAGCGTTGAGCTAAGGAGTTGGTACACAAGTAGTTTTCCCAGTTAATGGTGGGGTAGTTGAAGTCACCCATTATTAGGGTATTTGGTTGAACCCTAATATTTTCCAGTACATCAAGAAAGGAGGAGTGTGAATCCTGGGGCATGGTGGGGGATCTGTAGCAAGCTACAATTTGGATTGCAGATTTGCCCAGCGTTAGTTGCACTTGGATAACCTCGGATGCATTATGCTGAGCAACTAGCCTGGAGGTGTGAATATCCTTAATGAATATGGACACACCTTCGCCTTTGGTGTTTCGGTCCATGTTACATGGCTGAAAAGTGTGGTATGAGTTATAGCCTGGTAATGCAGGGGTGCTCTCTGGAGCCTTGAACCAGGTCTCAGTCACTGCACAGATATCAATGTTCTCCATTTTAAGGAATGCTTCGAGTGAGTGCATTTTGAGATTTAGACTTCTATCATTGAGTAGCATTACCCTCAGTTTTTGCTTGCCTGTTCTTGTTATTGTGGTGAATTTGTTATTTGAACCTTGCCTAAAAAAGGCACTATAGGGGCAGCAAGAGCCTTAGCAAGTATCCGGAATCCCAGGGGTGACAGGTGCTGGATATCTATGGCAAAACATCATGGTTTGTCGACCATGTCGTCTCAAGCAGACAGATACTGGATCCCCTTTGAATGACACCAGAAGTTTAGCCAATTGTTGAAGTCAATCATTTTGTCCTTGTACTGCAGTATCGTTCGGGGTGATGGCAGAATGCTACTCAGGACTAGAGTCATACCTGCCTGGGCTACAAGATCGGAGAGCTCTTCCATGTCTCTTTTCATGTAGTCCAGGGAGGTACATCTCAGGTCATTCACACCAACATGGACAATAACAGAGTCATATTTGTACTTTTTGTGGAGTGACCTAAGTGCGTGGGTTATGTGGAAGATCCTGGCACCCGACAAGCAGCTGACAGTAACCTTCTCCTTGTTTAGCCTGGTGAATGGGACATCAGTGTGCCTGACTATAGAGTCACCTATGACTAGTGTGTTGGGTACGTTGTTTTGCCTTATTGGCTGTGGGTGAGTGGCACACTCAGTCTGTGGGCTATGTGTCATTTGGGTTGTGTTGGGGGATGGAGGTTGCTTGTGTTTCTGCTTTGGAGGTCTCTGTTGCTTAGACAGATTATTATTGAGAGCCTCTGTGAATGTTTTTGTGTTACTATGTGTGGATTTTGGTGGTGTAGATTTAGTGAGACTATGTGATGAGTGTGGTGTGGTGCAAATGTTTATCTTCTCCTCATGACTGTCAAGTTCAGTCTTGGTTGAAGAGTGGTTTACTAATCCCCAATGGGACCTTACCTGCACACTCCTTGTCCAGTGTGTGTATGTACCACCCACCTACAGCAAGTGGGGCTTTGTACCCTGGTGTTATACTGTGATGTGTGGCCCAAGCTTGGCAAGGAGCTCCTCATTTGGTGTCAGTGGGGGTTGCATGGCTGGGCTCCCAACTGTGGTTGTGGGGTCCCTGGCCATAGCAGCAGCCATTTGCCAGGCATGGCATATGAGATTGGTGGCATGATGCCACACCTGCTCATATGTACATGTATGCAGGCCCACCTAATTTACCCTGTGGACAGGGTCATCCCACAGGGTGGTCCCCTCCTGCACATGTTGCTGGCTTTGGTCCAACAGTACTATGTGGTTCTGTATTATGGCTTCCATTATCAGGCTGCATTCCACTGGTGAAAAGGTCTCCCGCTGGTGATGTGACATTGTACCTGGTAGACACTAATAGGGAAACACACCACAGGACCCCATACATTTGGCAACAGTAGCTCCAGTACCTGCACATGTACCTTGAATACCCAGAGCCAACACTCACAACCATACCAGTAGACACCACTCACATCCACAGCATACCCCTGTAATCTATCAGCACAGTATCAGCTTGCATTGCACTCCTGGTTGTGATGAGTCATATTGCCCGCAGTGAGGGCAAGTTGTTTGCATAATCAGTCATTCTTCATTCAGGTCTGTGTAAATGGATGACATTAGTCATCTTCCATATGGATGGTGTGTGGATGGTGCTGTGGCTTGGTGTGACTTAGTGTGTAATGCAGCTGGATGCGCATGCCTGAGTTTATGTAGGATGCAGACAGGGATGATATGACACCCCATGGATACTTACATTTGTTGCCTTTCACTAGGCAATATGTACCTGCTCACTGGTGATGACGGGAGGGGTGTGGGTGGAGTACATATCCACCTATAGTGATTCTGAGCCGGGGGATGTTTGCCATAACCCTATATGCATCAGGTTGCCTGTAGCTGTGTTGTGTGTGTATTTGATCTGATTGACCACCATTACAGGGTGGGTTGATATGTTGCCTCCAAGATTGCAAACATATGGGAAGATGGCCTTGTGACTGTCCCTGGTGGATGGCTCTAATTTGTAATCATAGCTGGCCTTACAGTAATCCACCTGTGACCTTATATGCTTGTTCAGACAATGGCTGACTTGATGCCAAGTTGGTTCCTGCCCCTACTTTCCCTGTACAGCCACTATAGGGGCCAAGTCTGTGGTTTGTGTAATGCAGCAGTCCAGCAAAGGGGATTACTCCACATTGGTGGAGGCAGGTATGATGAGTAAGGTATTGCTGAGTCCATACAGCCATGCATGTGTTCAATCAGTTGTTTGTAGTGGGCATGGCCACAAAGTCATAACACAGTTGGACACCTCTCCAAGGTAGTCATGATAATCATGCTTACTGTACTAACCATGGCTGTGTCAGGGTAATGCAACAACCAGTAGCTGTAGAAATGTCACTCTTTTGGGTGCACAGTAACTAAGATTACACATGTGTACACCATGTTCAGCTGTTTTAACTGACATTTTGCATCCCATGTCTGTTTTCATGAGGTGGACACATACACCTACTCATACTGACATGTGCATAGCTAATACCTCACATACATGTCTGTTCTATGTCAGTATGGCACACTAAATGCACACTCTTGCTGCGCTGTCATTCCTCTCAACCTGTTACAGCAGAACATCTGTAGGATGCCATGCATGCATGGGTGCAATGGGACAAAGTCAGTGACAGTGTCTCAATATTGCTGTAACATACATGAGTCATTCAATAGCACAGTAGCCTTTGCACTGACAGGCATCCCCTGGAGAATGTCCAACAGTCATATGGCAGGAAGAGAGGGGAAAGGCTAGGAGGGTGGTATTGAGGGTAAGAATTGCTAATGTTGGCAGTATTAGTGGTATAGGGACCAGGCTAGCTGATATGATGGCCAGGAGATAGCTTATATATACCACATGTAAGGGGATCATGGCTGGGTGTATGGTAGGTAGGTCACAATTGTGCTATCAAGGTGTGGACTGGAGGTGGATGGGAGTAAGGCTTCTGCTGAAGGAACAGTATGCCAAGAGTGTTTTTGGAGAATGACATAAGTGTCTGACAGAGTGATGTTTCTGAAGCTGTAAGCTGATGGTGTAATGATGACTGTTGTTAGTGCATATGGTATACAAGTTGGTTGTGCAATGGATGAGAAAGAGAAATGTGATGTCAGTTGGATGACGTGATGATGACTGTACCCAAGGGTGACAGACTGGTCATTGCAGCAGATGTCAATGGGCATGCTGGTGAAGGAAACAGAGGGAATGGGGAATTGATAGGTATGTATAGTGTTAAAAGGAGTGGAGATGGTGAGATGGTAGTGGATTTTGCAAAAAGGATGGACCTGGCTGTGGTGAATATGCACTTTATCATGAGGGAGGAGCATAGGGTGACATACAAGAGTGGAGTAAGATGTACACAAGGGGAATATATCCAATGTAGGAGGGCCAGTATGAAGGAGATTGGAGACTGTAAAGTGGTGACAGAGGAAAGTGTGTTTAGGCAGCAGAGAATGTTGGTATGTGAGATGATGTTGGTGATCAAGATGAGGAGGAGTGTGGGGGCAGCACCAAGGATCAAATGGTGTGAACTGGAAAAGTGTGCTTGTGAGGTGGAGTTCACGGAAGAGTTGAGACAGGCACTGAGTGGCAGTGACAATCTAACAAATATCTGGTTAAGTACAGCAGAGCTGGTAAGGGAGACAGCTAGATTGGTGCTTGGGGTGACATGTGGATGGAGGAAGCAGTACAAGGACACCTGTTGGTGGACTGAGGAAGTACTAGACAGTATACAGAGACAGAGGTTGGGGAAGAAGGAGTGGGATTGTCAGAGAAATTAGGAAAGTAGGCAGGAGTATGAGGAAATGATGTGCATGGCAAAAAGAGAGGTGGCAAAAGCTGAGGATGGACATATGAAGAGTTCAATGACAGACTGGACACTAAGGAGGGATGAAAGGAATTGTATGAATTGGCTGGACAGATGCACTGAGCTAGGAAAGATGTGCAGCAGATAAGGGTGATAAAGCATAATGAGGTATATATACTCACAAGCGAGGAGAGTGTGTTGAGCACATGGACAATGTACTTTGAGAGGCTGATGAATAAAGAGAATGAGACAGAGAATGTTGGATGATGTGGGTATGGTGAATCAGGAAGTGCAATGGCTTAACAAGGAGGATGTAAGGATAGCTATAGAGAGGATGAATACTGGCAAGCCTGTTGGTTCAAATTACACACCTGTGGAAGCATGGGGTTGTTTAGGGGAAATGTCAGTGGTGTGTTAACCAGTTTGTTTACTGATATCTTGGGCAGTGTGAGGTTGCATGAGGAGTGGAGAGAAAGTGCTTGGGTACAGTGTTAAGAATAAGGTTGATGTGCAGAGCTGTGATAACTACAGAGGGATAACATTGACCAGTCACAGCATGAAGTTATGGGTAAGAGTAGTGGAAGCTAGGTTACGCAGCGAGGTGAGGAATACTGTTCAGCAGTATGGTGTCATGAGTAGTAAGGGCACTACCGATGTGATGTTTGCTCTGAGACTGTTACTGGTGGAATACAGAGAAGGTCAAGAGCTGCTCTGTGACTCTCTGGACTTACAGGAAGCATATGACAGTGTGCCTAGACAGGAGTTGTGGTATTGTATGATGAAGACATGAGTGGAAGAGATATATGTAAGAGAGGTACAGGATATGGACAAGGGTGGTGTGACAGCATTGAGGTCTGAACTGGGATTGATAGATGTGTTTAAAGTGGAGGTGGGATGACATTAGTGATCAGCTGTGAGCCCTTTCTGATTTGCAATGGTGGAGGACAGGTTGGCAGACAAGATCATATGGGAGTCCCCGTTGACTATGTTGTTTGCAGATGACATTGTGATCTGTATTGAGAGTAGGGGACAGCTTTTGGAGACCCTGGAGAGGTGGACATATGCTCTAGAGAGGAGAGGAATGAAGGTCAGCAGCACTAGGACAGAATATCTGTGTGTGAATGAGAGGGAGGATAGTGGAATGTTGAGGATGCAGGGAGTAGAGTTGGCAAAGGTGGATGTGTTCAAATGTTTGTGATCAACATTTCAGAATAATGAGGACTATGGAGGACAGGTGAAGAAGAGAGTATAGGCTGGATGGAGATGGTGGAGAAGAGTGTCAGGAGTGATATGTGACAGACGAGTACCAGTAAACATGATATGTAAGGTCTACAAGATGGTAGTGAGACCACCTATGTTATATGGGTTGGAGACAGTGGCACTGACAAAAAGGCAGGAGTCAGAGCTGCACATGGCAGAGTTACAGATGTTATGATTTGCACTGGGTGTGACACAGGTGCACAGGTTTAGCAATGTGTATATGACAGGCTCAGGCCATGTTGGACAGATATGAGACAATGTTGGAGAGGCAGCATTACATCAGTTTGGATGTGCTGAGGAGAGGTGCTGAGTATATTGGGAAAAGGATGGTAAGGATGTAGCTACTAGGTAAGAGGAAGAGAGGAAGGCCTCAGATAAGGGTTCTGGATGTGGTGAGAGAGGACATGTAGGTGTTTTATTGGGAAAAGGATGGTAAGGATGTAGCTACCAGGTAAGAGGAAGAGAGGAAGGCCTCAGATAAGGGTTCTGGATGTGGTGAGAGAGGACATGTAGGTGTTTGGTGTGAGAGAGCAAGATTCAGAGGACAGGCAGAAATGGCAACAGATGATCCACTGTGGCAATCCCGAATGGGAAAAGCAAGAAGACAATGAAGGGGATGTTGTAATGTCAGTCTTCACAGATGTGGCAAGGATTTGACAGACACAACACAACTCTATGGGTAAATGACTACAAATATGAAGTACACATATGATCAGTGTGCAGAACACTAGACAGTTGAATGGTATGAGCTCAGTATATAACATGCAGTTCAACACACACATCTGCAGCAGTACTTTACTCTGCACATTCTCTGTATAGTTGTCTTTTATTTACAAGACAAAATGTGTATCATAGTTATATGCACAGGTAACATATGGATATGTACAACATCCCAATAGGTGGCCTAGTCACTACAGACAGAGCCACATGCTCTGGCCATCAGTGCTAGTCACTACAGACAGAGCCACATGCTCTTGCCATCAGTGCTGTTCAGCAGTACATCAGTACAGCAAGTCTTGTTGAGACATATGCTTTCAAACCCCTATTTTCCATTATTACAGACAACCTACTGCATTCAATTACATGCTTACTTGTTTCACATACCTTTTTTTCTTTTTGTCTGGAATTTTCAGAGATATATCCTTTTTTTCTCACACTACTTCACCTTTGCACTGATGGACTGTCTATGACAGAGGTGGTTTGAATAGATGGTAGCTTATCGTTTGTAGGTAATGCTCATGACCATGTGATGGCCTGAGCACCAATTGGTGTTCCCAGTTGCTGATTGCATGCAGAGCAGCTGTGTAGTTATTCCAATAGCCAATGTTATGGCAACACACTCCTATAATAGAGTACTCCATGTGGGCTTTGGCCCTTTTCCTTACCTGTGAGGAAGATATCCTGGAGGTGTGTGAGCTAATATCTCTTAGAACAAGACCTGTGGAGAGAAGCCAACTAAATGGTGGAGAAGATTCAAGACTTCAGGGCAGAATGTGAGTATTGCTGTTATATGTTTTGAATAATGCTTATTTAACAGGGTTTGTCTGAACATGCTACTTCTGCATGGGTTTCAGTCTGACAAAATTCTATGTCTGCATAGCTCTCAACTGTAGGACTATCCACATAATGGCCAGAGGTTTGCCTGTTATGTTTGGTCTGTTCCCTAGACCGGTATTGTCCTTGGCAAATCAGTAACATACTCTGGTGATTGCAATCAGTAAATGATAACATCCATTTGTGTTTCAGACTTTGTATCCCTCAGAAATAATATGTTACAACAAACCCTGTAACACCAGCAATTTTTTATGGCCTTGTTTTAGGGCCTGTGTCCTAAATTATGTTAGGCTTTGTACAAATGTCATACAGTAGAAGGTTGATAGTCAGGGTCTACCATTATTTTGTTCTTTCTTTCCTGCTGAGGGGAAAGGGTAGACAACATGTGGGACTCTGTACATTCAAGAGGTTGGTGTATGGACAATGCTCTTAGATGCCCTTGTAACATATTTTATGTGGTGGAGAATAATAAGTGTTTTAAAACTAGGATGTTAGACCATGTGAGACATATTACTGATGAGAAAGAAGACAGTTCTGTGGCTATACATTTTAATAATTCTCACCATGGCGGTAGTAGTCATGAAAGAACATTTGTTATGTACAGAATCAGTTTAAATTCTTAAATGTGATATATTATCCTCTAGGGGGTTAAATGTGTAGTGTAATTGGAGGCTGTGTACATACATGCAATTAAGTGTAGTGGATTATAAGGTACTGCTTTGGAAAAAGTCTGTTTCTAAGTTTGATCAAACAGTCATAAAAAAACAATTGTTATGCACAGAATCAATGTATGCTTTTAAATGTGATACTTTATCCCCTAGGGGGTTGAATGAGGAGTGTAATTGAAGGCTGTGTATTTAAATGTACTTAAGTGTTAATTGTGTCTTCTGATTAAAGCAAGTATTTCTTGTAATGTGTTACTCCTTGAAGGCTTTGGCAGAGACATCAAAGTAAAATGAACTTGTGTGAATTACCGGCTATTTGCATTTTTGTTTACTATCCTCACTCATTGCAGTTGTTTTGCTAAGAGGTCACTGTATATGTTTCTTCATTGTGTATGGCCTATCATGATTTTGTAGCAGCTTATAGTTGTAGTTCACTTATTGTTTGGACTGGGGAGCAGATGTGAGTGTCATGGGTCCTTTTGTATCCAACTGTGCATGCTGCCCCAGTTATGGGTGGTCTATCAGCAGTATATGTTTGTATGGACATTTAGAGACATGTATGCATATATATATATATATATATATATATATATATATATATATATATATATATATATAAAACTTCAACTAACTCCAGCACTTGTTAGTATAGTGTGCGCCCAAGCAACGATTGCCAAAAAATGCGAACAGCAATTCTTATAAATCCAATTTTATTATTCCTTCATCATGGTGGCTTCGGACTGCCACAACTCCTTGGTGCTACAGACCGGTTTCGCCCAATAGGCATCCCCAGTGTTACCAGTACTCGGATCCACATGCAGTACATTTATTTGCGTTTCAAACGCTCATTTAAAGCAACATAATAATGTGTGTATGGATATAAATATACATACACACACATGCATTACTACTCAAATAACATAATGCAGCGAAACTGATATACATTGACAAACTAAGCGTATATATTTTTTTGTCAAACCAAACATATATGTTCTATATAAGAAACACACTAGAACACTAAAGGTTATCTAATGGAAACCATTCTATATCATAAGTTTTCATTCAATCCTGGTTTATATAAAGCACCTAATTTCAAAATCCACATCTTCTCTATTGGATCTAATATTTTGTGTTTTTGTGACATAGTCAAATTATCACCCAATACCCTGTCTATCCCTATATAAATAAAATGTGCTTATTTATGTTCTAACTGGTGCTTGTATAAAGCACTTTGTGTTCTTTTACAGTTTATATCACTAACATGTAATTCTATTCTATTTTTAAAAATCCTAGAGGTTTGTCCTATGTAGTAAGCTCTGCATTTACATACCACCATATAAACAATCCAATTTGTATTGCATGTTATTAGAACTCTAATATCAAAAACTTTGGTTGTGTTAGCAGATGTAAAAGACTTAGTTTTAGATATTAATTTACAGTATACACAATTACCGCAAAACATACTTCCTTTCATGATTTCTCTAAATGATTTTTTATCCATGAAAGAAGATTTCTTATGTTTATTAAGATGCTCTCCAATATTCTTTCCTCTGCGATACCCAAAATTACAGTGGTCACCTATCATTTGGTCAAAATAAGGATAATTTTTAAAAATTGACCAATGTTTTTGTATGACCTGCTTAATTTTGAAGGCATTAGTACCATATGTTGTAATAAATCTCATTTTATCTGCCTGATATGAAGCGTCCCAAAGGCCCTTTAGAAGAGGGGGAGGAAAGCATAGAAACTGGAAGTCTGGAAAAGGAATTCAGAAGAGAACTGGGGATTTAACTTCATTAGATAATGTGCCTAATGAAAATGACTTGATAGTCAATTTGACACCCTATGCTTTGACTAAAGATGAAAATGATGTACTAAATAAAGGTTTGAATTATGTACCTGCATTTCATGTATCATATGTGTCTGTTGTTGCTGATGTTAAGAATCTTTGTCGTTCATTAAATTTAAAGTTCTTTTTCAATGATAAAGGAGAGAGTGTACCAGTCAGTGAATTTAAAGTTAAAAAATCAAACTTTCAGTCCCTCTATCACCCTGCAGTAAAGATGTTTGAGGAATGTGTGCTATATGAACTACACAATAATCAGAATATTATATTTAAAAATTATAATAACAATATGAGCAAACAGGAGAAAGATGTTTTGCATAAATTACAAAAGGATGACAGGGTAGTAATAGTCAAAGCTGATAAAGGTGGGGCAATAGTAATATGGGAATCTCAAGATTATGACAAAGAAGTAATGAGGTAACTTAGTGACCATACTTCATATATGAAATTACCATTTGATCCTAGCAGGGGATTTAAGGCTACCATAGATGCATTTTTAGAAGATGCAGTTTGCAAGGGGATGTTAACAAGAGATACTTGTAAACAACTGATGGTAGCTGATATGGAATCTCCTACATTTTACATACTTCCTAAGATACATAAGACCATTTTAAATCCCCCTGGTAGACCAATAGTGTCCAGTCGGGGATCATTAATAGAGCCATTGTCCATGTACTTAGAAAAGAAACTGAAAATATTATTGCCTTTAATTAGAGCATGAATTAAGGACAGTACAGAATTTTTGAGACTTATGGATAATACAGATGTCCCCTTACATGCATATTTGTGTACTCTAGATGTTCAATCATTGTACACCAGTATTCCTCATAAAATGGGCTTAGCTGCGGTTAACTATTGGGCTGAATATTCTGGGCATTATACTAGAACCCAGATTAATTTCATACTTAAAATGTTGAGTATGGTGTTGGAACATAATTCATTTATGTATAAAAAAGATTGGTTTCTGCAGATGAGAGGTACGGCTATGGGTACCAACTTTGCACCAATTTATGCCGATCTATTTATGGGCTATTTAGAGGCTAGGATGATATATAATGATGTGAATATATACAAACAATATATGGACATGTGGTGAAGGTATTTAGATGATTGTTGGTGTGTCTGGATAGGGACAGTTGAAAAATGGTATGAATTCAATGAATATCTTAATAACAATGCTTTTGGGATCAGATTTACTAGTAAGATAGAACAATTTAATATAGATTTTCTGGATGTCAACATCACTAAATTAATAGATGGGACAATTATGACTAGTATATACAGAAAACCTTTTACTAAAAATTCGTTACTGGAAGCTAAAAGTTGTCATCCCAGACACACAGCCAAAAACATACCAAAAGCACAATTTGTTAGACTGAAACATCTATGTAGCAATGAGCAGGAATTTGATAAAGAGGCAGCAAATATGCATGAGAGATTTATATATAGGGGATATAATAGCAATATGGTCTCTAGTGCTCTTAAATATGGCAAGATGCAAGACAGAAATAAGTTGTTGAATGCTAGTCAAGAGAAAGAAGTTGTGCAGGCAGATAAAATGAGATTTATTACAACATATGGTACTAATACCTTCAAAATTAAGCAGGTCATACAAAAACATTGGTCAATTTTAAAAAATCCTTATTTTGACCAAATGATAGGTGACCACTGTAATTTTGGGTATCGCAGAGGAAAGAATATTGGAGAGCATCTTAATAAACATAAGAAATCTTCTTTCATGGATAAAAAATCATTTAGAGAAATCATGAAAGGAAGTATGTTTTGCGGTAATTGTGTATACTGTAAATTAGTATCTAAAACTAAGTCTTTTATATCTGCTAACACAACCAAAGTTTTTGATATTACAGTTTTAATAACATGCAATGCAAATTGGATTGTTTATATGGTGGTATGTAAATGCGGAGCTTTCTACATAGGACAAACCTCTAGGATTTTTAAAAATAGAATTGCATTACATGTTAGTGATATAAACTGTAAAAGAACACGAAGTGCTTTATACAAGCACCAGTTAGAACATAAAGGAGCACATTTTATTTATATAGGGATAGACAGGGTATTGGGTGATAATTTGACTATGTCACAAAAACACAAAATATTAGATCAAAAAGAGAAGATGTGGATTTTAAAATTAGGCACTTTATATAAACCAGGGTTGAATGAAAACTTATGATATAGAATGGTTTCCATTAGATAACTTTTAGTGTTCTAGTGTGTTTCTTATATAGAACATATATGTTTGGTTTGACAAAAAAATATATATGCTAAGTTTGTCAATGTATATCAGTTTAGCTGAATTATATTATTTGAGTAGTAATGCGTGTGTGTGTATGTATATTTATATCCAAACACACATTATTTAATACTGTTATGTTGCTTTAAATGAGCGTTTGAAATGCAAATAAATGTACTGCGTGTGGACCCGGGTACTGGTAACACTGAGGATGCCTATTGGCCGAAACCGGTCTGTAGTACCAAGGAGTTGTGGCAGTCCGAAGCCACCATGATGAAGGAATAATAAAACTGGATTTATAAGAATTGCTGTTCGCATTTTTTGGCAATCGTTGCTTGGGCGCACACTATACTAACGAGTGCTGGAGTTAGTTGAAGTTGTGTTTATGGTCGGTGTATATATATATATATATATATATATATATATATATATATATATATATATATATATATATATATATATATATGTGTGTATGTATGGGTCCCTATCAAATGATAAAAAACTCATTTGATGGAAAATCACTTGGCTGAAACCAAAACATAGAAAGCTCAAAACACTGAAAACTCATTTGACTGGAACTCAAAACACTGAAAATGCAAATGCTATATGTCCTTTTCCCCACGGTCGTGCGATCCTGGAGTTAGTATATATAGTTAGGGGGGTGGGGGGGTGTACCCCCCACATACTTCATACATTTTAAACCCTACACATGGGTACTTATAACTACAATGAATAACTGTTTGGAGAAAACAATATGTACATAAACTATGCCCCCACACCCCCCTAACTATATGTACTAACTCCAGGATCGCACTACCATGGGGAAAAGAGCATATAGCATTTTCAGTGTTTTCAATTTCAGTCAAATGAGTTTTCAGTGTTTTGAGCTTTCTATCTTATGGTGTCAGTAAAATGAGTTTCTATCAAATGAGCTTTCTATCATTTGATAGGGACCCATATATATATTTTTATACATACAAATATATATATATATATATATATATATATATATATATATATATATATATATATATATATATATATACACATACACACACATATCAGTGTATATATGTGTGTGTGTATATATATATATATATATATATATATATATATATATATATATATATATATATATATATATATATATAGATTTTTTTATTTTTTAAATACATATATACACACACACACACACACACACACACACACACACACACACACACGTCAGTATTTCTTGGTAATATATTTATACATTGTTCATGTATATATTTGTAGATAACAATCATTCCTCATTGCACAGTGTCTTTTCTATTGTAAACTGACTGTACTGCATGATATGTTGTAAAAAACATCCTAACATTTCACAGCTAAAATGGCCTAATGGTAAATTGCTGTGAATATGGTGTATAGCATCTTGGGTTCAAGACTAAGCATGGCTAATTTTTTTGTTGCTGGCCAGAAGCTGGGCTTCTGGATACAGACTGATTAAGGCACTTTTAAGCAGTTGTAAGCGGGTTTGTACGGCGCTAAGCCATGGTAGAGCACGGTTTAACAAATAGGCACTTAAACTGTGTAGGCTTCACTTACCGATGCTTATGAGTGTGCAGATATGCTTAGCAGTGCTAACTACTGGTTATCATTCACATTTAAGCAATGTGTACAGCTGCTAAACATAGCTCAGCCCTGGTAACCATTGCTCACATTCCAGTCTCATGAAATAGCAGAGTAATAACATCATGTAATAAGTTTATTTAATGTCCTGTACATCACGTGCTTTATGTGCTCTCATTACAGTAGCAAGGGGTGTGACTATACTGTCCAGGACACTTGGGTATACATGTAGTATCACATGTTGTTTTATTTATTATTTTTATACATGGGTAGTATCAAATGTTATATGCACTCACACTTGCATGTTGCACCAGCTACAGTACACTGGTTGATGAATATGATTCCACACATATTGTATTATGAAATTAGTACTGTTGACACTGCTTTTCCATGTAAAATTAGATTGCCTATTGTAGTACTCCAACCATGCACCTCTGCATGCAGAGCTGGGACTCTGATTACTACGCTATCTTGTTCGTGGTGTTTTGGCTGTATGTTTTTATGTATCCTCTATTGGATATTAATATGATATTTTATTAACTGTAGAGTACTATGTTGTTTGCCCATGTCATTGATTGACTGCTGTCATGTAGTAATGGCATACATTTCAGTTTCAGACATCTATTCTTCAGGACATTCATCCTAATGCATAACATGTTTGCTGTCCACTTCCTGTCTGTCCTCTGTGCAGATGTCAGGTATTGCTAAGGCCATACAACTATGTAGGTCCCCACATGGTTTTGTGCTGTACGCCTGGGCACTGCTGCTAGCTCCAACAAATGGGACGTCCTTCATGTGGGCCTTGGCCCTATTACTTGCCTGTGTGAGGGACATTACAGAGGTGGTGGGCTACAGATTCACAGACAGTAAGTGGGACTATCTCACAGGACAGGACATCTGGTGACAGCACAACAACATGGGGGACATATCTCCAGAATTGTGAACAGATTCTATGCCATCATCAGTGTTGTTATACACATGGTGGGTTGATAGGTTGACAGGGTTTGTGTGGACATGCATTTAGTGAGTGACTTCACGTCTGACAGTGATATGTCTCTGACATACCTCTCCACTGGCATGCTGTCCGCAGACTGGCCACACATTTGCCTGTTATGTTTTGCTGTTCCCCAGACAGTTGTTGTCCTTGGAAAATCAGTCAGGGACTCTGGGGAATGCTGCAGTCAGTAAATACTAAACTCCATTGATATTACTGCCTTCATATTCCTCATAAAGGATATGTTACAACAAACCCAGTAACATCAGCAACTGTATAAATTTTTGACACCAATATGTCCAATCTACACCTGTGTTTGTGCCTCTGTCCCCAAATGATGTCAGACTTTGTCCAGATGTCATGCACTATGAGACTCAGATGTATTTAGTAGCATTTTTCTTGCCTTCATTCCTCCTACCATCCCAGTGATGTAGTAGACCCACAGACATGTTACAGGGAAGAGGCCATAGATATCAGTCCTAAGCCTGTACATTCTGAGGTGAACTGTACATTTGGGAGGTCTGTGCATGTCTGGCCATTGTTGAAAGACTGTCAGGATTCTGTGCACATGTCATGTCTACATGTTATTTTGGCTGTGTATGGAGGGGGGTAGATGTAAGTGTCATGGCTCCTTTTTTATCTGACAGTGCATGCTTCTCCAGTGTCTGCTGGTCTATTGGCTGTATGTCTTTGTAGCAGCAGACTGAAATGTGTCCTGTACCATGATTAGGATTCATATTCAGACTACACTGAGAATTGGACCACTATATGTAGGGGTAGTGTGTGACTGGAAAACTATTATGTATTTCTTCACACAGTCCATATACTCTACTGTTCACCTGACCGACCAGTATGTGACTGTGGTGGAATTGGTTGTGGGTATGCACTTTCACACTGGTGTCTGATCTTTGGTGCTGTAACATCCCTGTAGTGCCTGAAATCCCAAAGGAGGTGTTGCATAGCTTAGTGAGTTTATCCATGAACCCTGAGTGGAGAATGTTATCAAAGGGCTTGGCCTGATTGAGGTAGGATGTATGAACCACCTAGCCTTCATTCGCAGCTCTGGTGACTGACTCAATGAAGTCGACCAGATTGATTGAACAGGCATGATCTACCCTTCACAAATGCAAACAGTGTGGGATCCTGAGTCTGGAGATTTCCATATCCCTGTTACTTAGGTCCATGATGATGTGTTCCATAGCGTTGCATGATAGCCTTGTCAGGCTAATGATGCAGTACTTCCCAGGGTCTGCAGCCACTCCTCCTGTGTGGAGAGCGATAACTGTAGCAGTGCACAAGTCAGAAGGGACAAAGCCTGAGGTGAGGCTGTGATTGAACAGGGCACACAGGTGAGGCAACAGTTCACTCTGCAGTTCATCCAGAAGACAGCCAGGGATACTGTCAGGTCCAACAGAAGCTGTATTCTTTGCCTTGGACAGTGGTGTGTTAACCAAAACAGCAGTACTACTGGGTGCCTGGCAGTGTACTGGTATCGTGACTGGTTCTTTGGGAGTGGGGAGAGGGGTAAAGTTGCCAGAGAATCTGTGTGCCAGTATATTGGCAATATCTGTTGCCTTGGTATAGCAGTTAACATTGTGCAGTAGCTCAGAGTACATGTTGGCATTGCCATGGAGATTCTTTACATAACTATAGGAGGCCTTGTGGATGTCTTTACTGTGTGCTGCAATTCTGTTTTCATGGCTAGCTTAAGAGTATTTCATGAGGAATCTCATATTTTTGTTGAGGCTGAAAAGGGGGGTTTTCCAGTCTTGGGACTTCACATTATTCCATATAAGTTTCCTGCTTCTGTTGTAGAGTTTTTTGGGCAGGGGACCACCAGATTGGCTTTCCTTTTCTGGAGGGGAGCATCTGTTTCTATTGTGTATGGTGGAATCCATGCATGTGTGTATGTGTTCATACTGCATTGGTGTGTGTTTGAAGGTCATGCAACTAGTCTCCATTTGCATGGGTGCTGTGAAGTTAGCCACCTCTGATCTATGGAGGCCAAAGTTAGCTTTGGAAAGGTTTTTCATGCTGGTTACCTTTGCAGGGGGTGGGAGGAGTGTGGATTTCTAAGGAGATGACATTGTGGTCAGAGCTAACCATGGCGGAGTTGACTATTGGTGTACAGCAACAGTCACCCATGTTAGGACTGACTAGGTCAATGATGTTGCTACCTGTAGTGGGTGTGGAAATGAGCTGGTCCAGGCCATTAGAATGGAAGCATTCTAGACAACAATGGTCAAGTGCATTGATACATGGATAGCCTTCACAGTTAATGGAGGTGTAGTTTAGGTCAATCAGTATGATTCTTGGGACATGGTTGGGGACCTATAGCAGGCTACAACTTGAATTGCTGTCTTAGCCTATATTAGCTACACATGCAGTATCTGTGATGCATTATGTTGGGCTACCAGTGTGGACATGTGCGCATCCTTTGTGAATACGGAGTGCTTTGAGTGACTGCCTTTTGAGATTTGAATTTCTAGTGTGGAACAGCATGCAGATTGCATTTGTTTGTAGCTGTTATATATTTAAGTATATTTATGTATATATATATATATATATATATATATATATATATATATATATATATATATATATATATATATATATATATATATATATATATATATATGTGTGTGTGTGTGTGTGTGTGTATGTATTTATATACTTTTCTATATATATATATATGTGTATGTATATATGTATATATTTTACATGTATATCGATATAGATATATTTCGTCTATATTTGTCCACATATATGCATCACCATACATAAATACATGTATATATAGAATACCTGACTGATTCTATAGAATCCTTTCCCTACTGTTGACTGACTCTACTGACTGTTATGTTTGGAAAAGCATCAGCATTTTGTAGAGCTCACATGATTTAGTGGTATATTGCTCTGACTATGGTGGACAGGGCCAAGGTCCAAGACTTGGCAGGACTGATACTTTTGTTGCAAGGCAGAACAGTTGCTGCTGGGGACAGAGGGATAAGGGCAATATTTCATGGATGACACTATTTTGGGCCCCTTGACCCCCATTTTGACATCCTTTGGACAGATGTGTTACAGTAAGAGGATTGGGGTTTGGATCTGATGTGCAACTCAAATGCATATATATATATATATATATATATATATATATATATATATATATTTATATATATATATATATATGTGTGTGAGTGTGTGTGTGTGTGTGTGTGTGTGTGTGTGTGTGTGTGTGTGTGTGTGTGTAAACATATACACACACATATATATATATATATATATATATATATATATACATATATATATATATGTGTATATACATATATATATATATATATATATATATATATATATATATATATATATATATATATATATATACACACACACACAAATACAACACTTGACTAATTCTACAGAATCTATTTCCCTACTGTTGAATGGCTCTACTGAATGGTATGTTTGAAAAACATCTCACATATCTACAGCTCAGATGGCTTAGTGGTAGAGTGCTGTGGCTATGGTGTGCAGGGTCCTGGGTTTAAGACTTACAAGGGCTGATTATTTTATTGCTGGGCAGAACAAGTGCTGTTGGATACAGAGTGATTAAGGCACATTTAAGCAGTTGTAAGTAGGTTTGCATGAGTTTGCACAGAGCTAAGCGACACTTATGTCCGCTTGGCTTTGCTTAGGTCCGCTTATGTCCGTTTTAACCCGCACTAATTTTAAATAAAGAAAAGAAAAAAGTGAGATGGGAAAGTGGTGAAATGGAGGCAAGCAGGAGGTAAAACAAGAGGAGAGGTAGCTAGGGATGTGCAGGACAGGTGTAGGAAAGGACCAGCTAAGCAAAGCTTACAGTTGCTAGAGATTGCTTATATTTTCATGCTTAAGCAATCTTTAGATTGTTTCAGCAGAGCTGCAGCAGGCTTAACTGGCCGCAAACAGTTATTTAAAAGAAATAGAAAAATTTTTTTACATTTCTCTATGGCATTTTCCCAGCCCTACACTACCGTACGTGAGGCATATGACTTACAAATATCATTCCAATTCATAAAAATTAATTTACAACTGCTTCCACACATAAAATATATTAGCCAGAGCTGGGATTCAAACCGTGTATGGCTTGCATGCTAAATCAGTGCTCTAACCACTACGCTACCATCAGCAACAAGGAGTTCTCCTTCAGAATTCTATTTGACTCTCAAACAGCATTTAAGCTGGGCTGAGCAAAGCGCCATGGTATGCAAACTTGCTGCCCTGTACTTAAACTTTCTTTTTTGTTGTAAAAAAAAAAAATTAAAAAGAAATATTAAATCATTACATATATTTATCAACAGGTTGCAGGCATGTGTGGCAGGGATATGGCCATTCAGGGGGGGACAGTCATGTACTGTGCAGGCTACTTCTTAGGGATTGTGTGTTTTTTTTTTCTTATTTCAGTGTCCACAGACACTGACATGCTAGTTTTACATTTCAGTGTCCACAGACACTGAAATAATGCATAATATTAGAGCCAGTCTCTAATATTATGCTACTTCCTTGTTTGAAAGTGCAGTATGGCACTTTCTGAGTGCAGGGGGGCATGTTTAAGTGACTTATAAATGCCCCGTGCACTCGTATACAGATCATATAGGAATACAGCAGCGTGCCCTCATTAATATGTAGGGCGCACTGCTGCTGTATTCATACACAGAACATTCCATGCAAGAATAGACTATTCTTGCACGGACTGTTCATGAATCCTGGGGTGTGTCTTTCCTGTAGTTTTTATTAAATGGTTTCTGTTACCTTTTTACCCTTTAAGAAAGAGATAGATATACACACACACATACACAGACACACACACACACACACACACACACACACACACACACACACACACACACACACACACACACACACACACACTCACATACGTGTGTGTGTGTGTGTGTGTGTGTGTGTGTGTGTGTGTGTGTGCATATTTCTCAATCTAACACACATACATACACATAAATATTTATATATACAGATATATATATATATATATATATATATATATATATATATATACAGTTAATTATACATATGCATCTAAATAAAACACATGCACACACATATATGGTTTCCCTGCATTCTGTCAAATGTGTGGTCAAAATAAGTGCTTGGGATATTAGGGGTATTGTATAATGCAGAATGTTGCATGTTTGTGTGTTCGATCATTTGTAGGTTCGATATTAAGGACATTCAATATTTCTCTCTCTATATATATATATATATATATATATAGAGAGACCAGATGATATAAGTGACCACCTACTCAAACCACCACCAAGTTCTCTATAAATCTATCAGAAACAATAAGAACTTTAACTCCACTGACTTTCAAGACCCACTTGACCAGATTAAATTCCGACAACTAAGGAATGATACCAAGAAAGCCACACTGTTAGACATAAAAAACTTCTATCAACACCTTCAGCAAAAGCACCAGAACAAACCTCAAAAATGTTGGGCAGGCATAAACTAAATTTTTTTTACCAAAACCATCCAACCACTAGCTAGCCAACTACCTCCACCAGCTCCTTTCAAAACTCCTCCACAACCACTACCCCACTCCTTTTCGCATTCCAACCTGTATCTACATCCACCATTCAATCTCTAATTAACAAACTAAAGCCCACTAACCTGGCAACTGATCTCCTCCCACCAGAATATTTACAAAAAGGGGCAGATGCCATTGCATACCCTGTCTCAATCATAATAAACTGCACCTTGACTGAAGCCATTATTTTCATAAAGGAGGGAATTCTTTAGACATGTCAAACTTCACATACTATCACCATTGAAAGTGCATCCACAACCAATTAATGCACTATCTCACCCAAAATAAACTACTGGCCAACTCTCAGCATGGGTTTAGGCCATACCACAGCACCACATCAGCCCACCTATCCTTCTCTAACTCTCTCTTCCTAGATCTCTCTAAGGCCTTTGATATGGTCAATCACCAACTGTTTCTCCATACCCTGGAGGAACTGTCACTGAACAGTAGCTCTATTAAATGGTTCCAGTCTTACCTGTCTGATAGACAACAAGCAGTTGTATGGTAGAATACCCTATCCACACATCTACCCATTACTCTAGGAGTCTACTCTTCTCAGTCTTTATCAATGACCTACCCACCATCACTATATGTACCACCTCCTCCTCAACTGAGCTTATGACCCTAACCCAGAATACTTTCAATGATGTAGAAAAATGGTTCACAAACTGTCAGCTTCTATTACAAAACTAAACTGCTCATCCCACCTGCAAATCCTCCTCACCATTCTTTAATGTAAGTTCCAACAATGGCACAATCATATCCCCAGATACTTACACAAAACCCCTGGGCATCACAGTCAATAACACCCTAAAATATGATATCCATGTCAATCAAACCATCAAATCTGTGAACAAAACATTGGGCTCCCTATACAGGATCAAAAAATACTATATCAACCCAAAAAAACACCAGTACTAAATAAAATCATCAAACCATACAGCAACCTGAGGTCACTATGCTCTACTGACAAACTGCTGGTACAAACAACTAAGAGCATAAATGTGGCTGGCAACTCTCTATTCACCAACTCAGTAGGCAAATCTTGGAATATGAAAAAGCCTCAAACTACACTTCCAACAGCATTGACAATGTCCCTGCTGGTACAAACAACTAAGAGCATAAATGTGGCTGGGGACTCTCTATTCACCAACTCAGTAGGCAAAACTTGGAATATGCTACCTGCCAAACTTACTCACCAATCCTCCTTAAACCAGTTCAAAAAAAGACTCAAGCTACACTTCCAACAGCATTGGCAATGTCCCTGCTTAAACCCCAACTAATCACCACCCGCTGTTCCTGCAAACTCTCCCTAAGCATTTCAATCATATTCTCTAATAAGTGTATGAATTCTTGATGGGACCTAACCCATAACTGCATGTATTACTGTCTGAAACTGAAGCCACGTTTATTTATTTTATTTTACATTTGTTGACTGAGCTGGTCTAACTGGATACATGTCCTTTTTCAGTAGAGGCCCGGGGAGATAAGCTCCAAGACATGGTCTAAATACAATAGTACAAGTTCAAACAACACAGAAAAAATATCAATATACTAATAAAAATAGCAACTTTCAAAAAGGAAATAAAAATCATTAACAATGGTATTAAGTAATTAACAGTACAGAGTTTGTAACAGGATATATTATTGAGGACAAAAGTCATAAAACAGTGAAATTTCAGGTATGGAGACATAAGTCAGGTTAGGTCAGAAGTAAACAAAGGAAGGAGTTGTTTAAGAAGAAAAGAAAAGGGGTAGATAAGAAAAGTATGATAAGATGGAAAAAAGTAGCAGAGGCTAGTAAGCACTGGATAGGTTAGACAAATTAGTAGAGGTAGATGACTAGTCTGGTTTTGAACAGGGGCATAGCCAGTGAGTTTTGAGGAGAAGTTTAAGTCTATTTTTAAAGAGAGATAATGAGGTGAGTGAGGAGAGGTCACAAGGGAGAAGATTCCAGGATTTACCTACAGAATTAGACAAAAGGGAATCCCCAGCTCTGTTGTTAGGTTTAGTGGTGTGGACTAGTAGTTTGTGAGATGAGCGTAAGGACTTCAGATTTGTATAGGAGGTGATTAGGATAGATAAACTTGGAGTATTAGAAGGTTTATAAAGAATGTTGTGGGCAAGGGTGAGTTGGTGAAATTTAATCAGGTGTTGTAGTTCTAACCATCCTAGCTGTTTTAGGTTAATGCACTGATGGGTTCGGAATGGGTTGCCTGTAGCAAATCGTGCTATGTTATTATAAGCCATTTCCAATCTGTTGAGGTTATTCTTGGAGAGATTAGTAAAAATGGGAGAGGCATAAAGGAGTGTAGAGATTAAATGTGTGTGGGCAATAGTAGTTTTAGCAGTGGGGGAAAGGAAAAGTTTTATCCTATAGAGGGTACCAATTTTTTTATTAACAGTCTTTGTGGTATTATTTATGTGGATGTCAAAGCTCAGATTATTGTCGATGGTGACACCGAGTAGTTTGGTGGTAGAGTCAGGAGATATAATAATATCATTGGTAGATGTTACTGAGAATTGGAGAGGGGAGGACTTATGAGTAGGTGTGAAGAGGAGGAGTTTGGTTTTTTTAGGGTTCAAGAGGAGGCAATGCTGAGAGAACCATTGTTCAACTATGTTGAATACTTTTTGGGTGAAAGCATGAAGGTCATGGGATGATGTAGCTGAACATAATAGTGTTGAGTCATCAGCATATTGTATGCAGGTGGCTTGTGGGATAGCTAGATGAAGGTCATTAATAAATTTAGAGAAGAGGTCCAAGTATGGACCCCTGAGGGACTCCTAAGGTAACAGGTAGAAGGGTGGATAAAGTGTTTTGCCAAAGTACTGCTTGCTGTCAGTTGTCAAGTTAGGATTGGAACAATTTTATGGAAAGACAGTCTAATGACAGAGATTTCAGGATGTTTAAGAGAATTTGGTGGTTTACCATGTCAAATGCTTTGGACAGGTCGATGAATAGAGCAGAATAAAGGTTATTTAGGTTTCGGTGCCTGTTAATATAGTCAGTAAAAGATAAGAGGGAAGTGGTAGTGCTGTGCGAGGATCTGAAACCATGTTGACAGTTGGAAAGTAAGTTATTTTCAATTAGATGGTGCAGTAGTTGCTTATGAATACAATTCTCCATAATTTTAGCAAGGGGAGAAAGTAGGGCAATGGGGCGATAGTTTGATATTTCTGTGGAATGTCCTCCTTTATGTAGGGGGATTATATGGGAGACTTTCCATAAGGTGGGGATGTAACCTGATTTTGATGTTATCTACTACGTTTTATCTAAGTTTGTAACCCTACTGAAAACTGCATATTATACTTATCTCTAAATGTTTCTATTGTTCCTAATGTATTTGTACTCTGCTTTCTGGAGCTTTTCTCCCCAGGCCTCTGCTGAAAATGAACATATATCCAGTTGGACTTTCCCAGTAAACAAATGTAAAATAAATAAATATAAAATATGTATGGGAGACATTAATTAAAAACAGATGGTCAGCAATTGTGCGACATTGCTACATTACCTAGGTTAAGGAATATGCCTTTTCCCAGTATTGTGCAACCTCAGAGTTTATAAACAAAGGAGGGTGTAGGGAACATAGTCCTTCACATGGAAGAGCATAGGAACTTGATCCTGCAAAAAAACTTTATTTTACTGTTGCATGCTGCAATGTTATGTCCAAGAGCACGTGCAGTTAAGTGTCATTTTTTTTCCGTCATTGTCAGTGACATTGATGTTTGGGTGTTTAGACTATTTTAAGTACACTCTACATACATATATATATATATATATATATATATATATATATATATATATATATATATATATATATATATATAGGTTTAAAGGTGTTTACTAGGCTAAGACCACAAGGGCCTTTTTAAGTCTAGCTATACATCCCAAATCTCTGACAAGTTCTGATGTCCTTGATAAATGTAAGCATGAGCCTGGAAGATGAACCATTTTCAGGTTACCTGTATCCATTAGAGACATAGGTGCTAAACCAGGGATGAATTTCCAGTTTCCCATCCAATTGTCTAAGTTGCACTTGAATTGGTTAAGGAGGAACTCTGCTTTACATGGATGGGGAGCCTGTTCCATAGACGAAGTAGTCTCTGGGATACATACTTATCTCTCCAGCAGGTCCTATTTATATCACAAGCAAGGTTTAAGTCTTTAGAATGGGTAATTCTGGTGCTGTTTATTTTGTGGATATGCAGGAGATCCATCAGACATATATCATGTGTGTGTGTGTAGTCCTGTGTTATATGTATATGCACATATATGAATATATCAGAAATCAGTTATAATGCATTATTTAAGTTTGTGAAAATGCAATATTTCTTATCTGCTGAAGAAATTTTGGTGCTTCCATGTTAAAGTCATATGTGCATTTATTTGCTGCATTTGTTAAGCTTTGTTATTCAGTCATATAGTGGTAGTAATTGTTCTGCATTAATGTTTCATAAAATTTAACTCTTTATTTAAAAAAAAAGTCTGGAAAAGTCACACACTATCCCTCTGCACAAAGGAGGAAATTCAAAAGACATTAATAATTTTAGACCTATAACTATCTTATCCCCCTCACCAAAATACCTGAAAAATGTATTCAAAAACAACTGCTAGACTATCTTCTGCAGAAAAAACTCCTGTCCCCTACACAACATGCTTTTGTCCTTCCCATAGTACAACACTGCCCTTCTAACCTATATAGATACTGTCAATAAAGCTAGAGATAATGGCAAACTAGTGTCTTCCTTATTTCTAGACTTGTCTAAAGCCTTCAACACAGTTTGTCACAGCAAACTTCTACTACAAATGCCCTCACTAGGTCTCTCACATTCCACCATTTTGTGGTTCAAAAGCTAACTGTCCAATAGGTATCAGTCAGTAAAATGGCAGTCCACTCTCTCTTTACCTCCCAGTCACCACTGGTGTACCATAAGGCTCTATCCTTGGTCCCCTCCTCTTTAACAGCTTCACCAACACCCTCTATATTTACACACAACAGGCTACCTTAATACAATACGCTGATGATTCCACTCTCAATTGCACACCTGACAACATGGTACACCACTAAAGTCACTTCTTATAGCAAACTATTAGGGGTGATAGTAGATGATAATCTTACATTCAACCTGGATATACAAAATTGCAATAGAAAAACTCATCAAAACCTATGGATGCTTACAGAGCCAAAAACGTTCTCACTGATGCAACTAAAACTACACTTGCCACTGTTTATCTCCTCCCCACTCTTCTTTATGGTGCTCCCATCCTTACCAACCTCCAGGTTTCACAAAAATTAAAACTTGAACAATGCTATAACAAAGTTGCTAAATTTGCAAAACATATACCTTTCAGGACTCACCACTGTAGAGAACTGAAAAGCCTAAATTGGTCAGAACTGCCACATCAACTAACATACACACAACTTCTTACCATCTATAAAGTTATCCAGCATCCATCTGCACATCCAGCACCAAAAAACATTTTACACACCTATGTTCCCAACTGGTCATTGCCATCCAGAGACCAAAAACTCCTATCTATCTGCAAATCTAGCAAATCTGCTGGGCATTGTCTGTACTCATGCAAGGCTTCTAAGGCCTGGAACGCCTTACATGCATCTATCGGGTCTATACCCTTCCTCCCATCTTTCAAAACTACTCTGAAAGACTTCCTAGCTAAAATCGGTTTCTGTTCTTGCTCAAAACCAGGATAAACTATATCCCTAAATGTGAACAAGTACCTTTTCATTCCTTATACCCCCTTACTCTCCCTTCACCACTTACTTCCTTACTGCTGTCTAATTATTTTCTCTGACTTTATTTGTAAATATACCATAAGCCTATTTTCCCTCACTTCATATTGCAGTTCTTGTTTGTATTAGACTAACTTATCTTTAATTTCTCTACAAACTGTCTAAAATTTCTCTAAATATTAAATGATTGTCATATACCTTGTATCAATTCTTAACCAATGTTTTTATATTATGTCTAATTTGTTATAATTATTTTAAACTTTTATAATTATTTTAAACTGCAGATGTTTGTGTTTGTTTGTTTGCTTTATGTGTGAAGATTACAAAACTATTGTTCTTAAAATATGTTGTAATAATTTGAAGCTTTTATTCCTGGACTTCCATTGAAAATGGGCTTCTACCCAGTCGGACGTTCCCAGTAATCAAATGTCAATTAATAAATAAATAAATTTAGTCATAGGAAACATTCAACTTGCACTGTGAAAATGATTATAGTGATGCTGGAATACCATCTAATTTTGGTGTTTGGGTGGTTTCCTGACATTTCCTCAAGTTCAGTAATGGCTACATAGACCAATATACTACACCCAAGCTAAGCTGAAGATGAAGGTGACAGCTCTGTTGAAATTGGCTGCACTGCAGAATTTTATGCTGCAAACTGCAATGCTTTAGGTCATCCTGAATAAATTACAGAATTAAGTACTGAATTAACATACCATACAACTAATGGCAATTAAGCTGCTGTGGTACAGCGGTAGCATTGTTGCCTCACAGCAAGAGGTTCTCCTGTTTGATTCTTGGCTGGAGTGCCTTCTGTGTGGAGTCTGCATGTCCTCCCCATGGTCGAGTGGCCACCGAAAGACATGCATGAATGGGCGTGCCTTCGCTGAAGGTTGGGCGTCGGGCTGGCAACTAGGCACCATAAAAAAAATTGACTGCCAGTCATTAGCGGACGGAGTTCCGCTGTGGCGACCCCTAACCGGGAAAAGCCGAAAAGACAAATAAAACACACAGCTAAGCATTGATGTGAATATTTCATTGCAGCTTAGACTAGTCACTTACAATTATTTATAAAATTAGTAACCCTTACAGGAATGTGACCTTCCTCATTGAAACTGACTACCTGCTGAGGTTTCCATGACAGCAACAGTTTCAGAATCAGATGAATACATCAATGACCAAATCTCTGACCTGTGGTGCCTTTGGATGTATCAACTCTGAAATTCTCAGTACTGGATATAACAATGTATTAAAGTTACATACCATAATACTCATGAAACAAAAGCATACACCACAATATTTATTTATTAGGATGGATGGATAGATACCTTCTCAACTTTGCTATAGTTTTGCAAGAAATTCTTCTCAGTCGCACATTTACACAGTAGCAAGTTGCATTTCCTTAGGGAAAGACAGTGGACTCCTTCAGAACATGAAGCATGTAAGGGTTGGGGCTATGTTGATATCATTTAAAACATTATTAATTAATCTGGCAGAAGGTACAATTAATAAATTGCTTTCAGTCATGCTGCACTCACAAATGATGAATAAGAAACTTCCTTTTTCTCATATCTCCACAGCTGAGCAGGAGATAATATATAATAGAAAACAGCACCAGAGAAGAATTGTGAAACTTATGCAGAGTGCTCATAAGTATGAATAATATGAAATGGCATATAAAAATATATCCCATTAAAAAATCTCCATCTATTAATGCAATACTAATTTTTCCCTCTGATAGATCACAGTTAGACCACCAGTCCACAGTCAGTACAATAAAACCAGAAAAATGAATATCAGAGTATTACACTGAACTATTGAAGAACACAGAAGTGCATTATATACCAATAATGCCTACACCGGTAACTATCAGTGAAACAGTAATATTGTCAGTTTTTAGTAGTGCAGTGATCTGTAAAGGTGTAAAGCAGTTAGTAATTCATATAGCATAACAAGCATAAGTGCCATTCATAAATATTTTTCAGAATGCAGTCATTCAAGAAATATAAAAGAAATAAAAAATGTGACATTGCATCATAGTAACTTTGGAATACATGTTTAATTTTATTTTATTAAATATGCAAAGTTTTCAAACCACATATGAATCCATGCCCTGTCTCCATCTTTGGTCTCTGCCTGTCTGTCTTACTTTCTTTATTCTTTTTCTCGCCCTTTTATGTTACTTTTCCTACAGGTCCAGAGGGCAGAGAGGCAGATCAGCCACTTGCCTCCCAGGCGAGGGAATGCTAACTACCTCCCCTTGTCTGCTCAGGGACCCTTCAAAGGGTGGTTATGGTGGCATCACCCATGTTGTCAGGGACATCTTAACAAAATTACTGGCCCCCAAAGAAGCAGTGCACTGGGGCCCCTACCTACACAACCACTCACAGGATTAAAAATGAAAATGCAGATAAAATTAAATATATATTTATTGATACTTCCAACAAAATTAGTGTTTAAACATTACAAAAACACTGTACATCAAAGATTAGTCAACATAAACATTTTAACAATATAACATGAGCCTTAAAAAATGCAAAAATTTCAACAAATTAATGATACTACAAGTAGTAGACCATACAGATGCAGATGGCGCAGTATGAAATTATTATGAAATATTTATTATTAACCAAGTGTTCAAGATAAGTGTTTGTGAAATTTCTTTGCACAAAATTGCTTTATAATTAACAAAGTTGATGGTCTTGAGGATGTCATTCCCGTATACATAAGTGAAAGCCAGTTTAAACATTGCTGCCCCATCATGCTGCAAAGCTGAGTTGTTTATAAGTTTCAGTCTTGAAAATGAATGAGTGCAATTTCAAGTTGTCTGAAATTATTTTTCTGTACAATGCAGGAAGAGACTCACAATTTTCACCAACAGCAATGTAGTGCTTGAGATGAACACATTCATTTCAAAGGTTAGCATAATCAAGGTCTTTGTGATACACATTAGCCAGATTTTCACACTTTTCATTTAGCTCATCAGAACCAATTGTTTTCAATTCACTAAAGAAGGAAAACAGATTCCTAATCAATGAACAAGCGTCTGCACATTTTGTCAGCTCAAAGATAAGAGAGTTCAGAAAGTACAGTTGTGTACACTTACCATAAATGTAGATGTTTGAGTGTATTCACTGCTGCAGTCATTACATTTGGGCAGGTAGCCCTCAGTCAGCCTAATTAACAAAGTCTTGGGTCCTGCATTGGTTGCTGCCCCTTCTTCCATGATGTCAGGTCGTCAGGGGTATAAAACATGCAGTCGATGCCATTACATCAGTTTTTCTTGCCCCAGATGGCAGGTGCCCCAAAATGGGAAGCAATTAAATATAAAAGTACAAAGATATACCTCCAACAAAAAAAGCAAATACACCAAAAAGGCCTTTAAGCATAGTAAAGGAAAGTAGAGGTATAGCGAAAAGAAGTTAGGGGGCTGGAGGGAGGGTAACCAGGACTGCAACAGTGAATGCACTCGAACATCTACATTTAAGGTAAGTGTACACAACTGTACTATGTTCTTCATGTTTCACTGTTGCAGTCATTACATTTGTGTAGATTCCCAAAGCTATGGTTGGGAGGAGGAATTTAGATATAATTAGGGCCAGCTATAAAGCCCTGCAAGACTGCAGTGGCAAAGCCAGCTCTGGATTTAGAGAAAATTGGCAAATGATAATGCTTGGTGAAAGTATGTACAGAACTCCAGGTAGCAGCTTCTAGGATGTCCCTGGTAGGGACGCCTCTGAGATAGGCTGTAGAGGTAGATGCAGCCCTGGTGGAGTGAGGTCTGATCCCCTGTGGGATAGATTTTCCATGGTGCTTATAGCAGAAATGAATGCAATGGCTTATCCATTTAGAAATGGTTTGCTTTGAAATAGCCTTCCCCTCTGCTCCTGCAGCAAATGCCACCAGTAGTTGTTCAGATTTCCTTTGAGGTTTAGTCCTGTCCAAGTAGAATCTAAGTTGTCTGTGCACATCTAAGGAATGCAGTATCTGTTCCCCTTTATTCTGCAGATTGGGAAAGAAGGTTGGCAAATGAATGGACTGATTAAAAGCCACACTGGATACCACCTTGGGCATGAATGATGGATTGGTTCTGAAGGACACCCTGTCTGCATGAAAGATGATGAAAGGCTCCACTGCCATAAGGGCCTGTAATTCAGATATCCTTCTAGCTGAAGTGATTGCTAAAAGGAAAGCTGTTTTCCAAGAAAAAAAAATTAAGTCTGCAGTAGCAACTGGCTCAAAAGGAAGTAGAGTGAGTTTCTCCAAGACAAAGTTAAAGTCCCAGGCTGGGGTTGGAGCTCTCCTGGGTGGTCTCAAATTTTTGCCCCCTCTGAGGAACTGCTTGAGCAGTGGATGAGAGAAGAGGGGAGGTTCTGTTATAATGAGCTGAAATGGCTGAGGCATGGATTTTAATGGAGGAAAAAGACAGGCCCTTGTGAAGCATCTCAGTTAAGTATTGTAAAATTTGAGGTAAATAGGGTGCTGCTGTGCTCATCCCTTGAGATTGGTTCCAGGCACAGAATCATTTCCATTTTTTAGCATAAGATTTTCTAGTCCTAGGCCTCCTTGCCTCTAAAATGATATCCATCACAGGTTTGCTGAGGAATGGTAAAGGATAGATTAAGTAATTAGCCAGGCTGCAAGGTTCAGTATTAGAAGCTGAGGGTGCAGAATCTGGTTCTCCTGCTGAGACAGAAGGGAAGGAGTCTGAGGCAGGTGCCATGGAGATAACCATGACACACTGCGCAGGAGGGGGTACCAGTGTTGGCACAGCCAGTTTGGAGCAATTAAAATCATCCTTGGTTTGTTCTGTTTGATTTTTAGTAGTACTTTGGAGAGCAGAGGCAGAGGGGGGAAGGCAAATACTGATAGTTTTTTCCAGCTGAAGGACAGAGCATCCACTTTCCAGGCTTGTTTGTGGGGAGTCCTTGCGCAAAATTTGTCCAATTGGAAGTTCTGGGGAGAGGCAAACAGGTCTATATCTGGGCTCCCCCATTTGCTTGTCAACATGTTGAAAATCCTTGGTTCCAGTTTCTACTCATGTGGGTCCATGAGGTTTCTGCTTAGTCCATCTGCCAGTGTAATTAATTTTCCTGGCAGGAATTGAGCTTGTAGGTGCACTTGGTAGCTCAAGGCTGTGTTCCTCAATGCCATGGCTAGTCTGCAGAGGGGGTAAGAATGTGTACCCCCCCTGCTTGTTTATGTACCACAAAAAAGTGGTGTTGTCCATCTTTAACATTAGTTGTCCTGGAAGAATGTGGTCCTTGAAGGCTGTTAGAGCATTCTGTACAGCTAACATTTCTTTTTGATTGATATGCAGGTGCATTTGACTTGGGTTCCATTTGCCCTGAATGCACTTCCCTGCCAGGTGAGCCCCCCATGCATAGTCTGATGGGTCTGTTGTTAGGGTTTGGGTGGCAGGGGGTGGTGTGAAAGGTAGTCCCTTGTTTTGGTGGCAGGCCTCTGCCCACCAAAGGAACTCTAGGCTCAGACAAGGTATGATAGGATCATTGTTTCTAGGTCTTGAGAATGTTGACACCATAGACTTTTTAGATACCACTGTAGTTTCCTCATATGCAGTCTTGCATATGGAATTAGAAGAATGCAGAAGGCCATGAACCCCAAGGCTTGCAGTATTTGTCTTGCAGATAGCAGGGTTTTTGTGGCCACTTGTTTGAAGTAGGTTGTCAAATGAATTTGTTTCTCTGGCATGAGGTAAGCCATCTGGGAAGCTGTATTTAAGCTTGCTCCCAGGAATATAATTTGTTGACAGGGTACGAGGTGTGATTTCTTTTCATTTATAGTGTACCCCAGACAAGTTAGAACCCTTTGTACAAAGGCATGATTCAAAGATATGTCCTGGCTTTCTGCCTGAATTAGACAATCGTCCAGGTATGGGTATATCTGAATATTTCTTTGCCTGCAAAATGCAATAACTGGAGCTAGGCACTTTGTGAATACCCTGGGTGCAGTAGATAAGCCAAAGGACAATGCAGAGAACTGATAGTGCGTGTAGCCTGCTTTGAAGTGTAGGTATCTTCTGTAAGATTCCCTGATTGGGATGCGCAGGTATGCTTCATTTAAATGTAGTGTTCCCAAACAAGCATCTATGCCTAGCATAGGAAGTAATTGAAGAGTCAGCATCTTGAATTTTGGAATCTCCAAAAAAGTGTTTAGAGTAGACAGGTCCAGGATAGGACGCCATGAATTGTCTTTTCTGGGTACCAGGAAAATTCTCAAGTAGAAACCTTGTCCCCTTTCCTCGTCTGGTACCAGTTGAATAGCCCCCATGCTTAAGAGAGAAAGTACTTGTTTTTGGGCCTCTGCCCACTGATTTGGGGGTAGGTCCAGCTACCTGCTTGGTGTTGGCAATGTGTGGAAGTGAAATCTGTATCCCTGGGACACTATATTTAAAACCCATTTGTCCTGGGTAATGAGTTCCCAATTCTTTGCATGAAGAGCAATCTTTCCCCCCAAAGGGGCAGTCAGTTGATAAGTGCTTGGAAATTTTAAAAGGAAGTCATTGAGACAGTTTACCATAGGGGGGAGTCTTATTATTCCCAGATTTGGAAGTGGAGGCCCCCCACTGCTTAGTTCTGTGTGTCCCCTGGGACTGAAACCGGGGTTTATGCTGTGTCTGGGTTTGGCTTGAGAAGACCTGAAAGAGGCTGGAAAGAACCAATTCTTAGAGGGCCAGTGCCTACTAAATCTAGGAGGCTGAACTTGTAAAAAATCTTTAACAGTTTGCATAGATTTAGCTTTATCTTCCATCTTTTTAAGAACTTCCTCAGCCTTGTTGCCAAACAGGTGGTCCTGATTTAAAGGAGCATCTAACAATTTAGCTTTGACATGATCAGACAAAGATTGCTCCTTAAGCCAAGCATGCCTTCTGAGCACAGACACAGTAACAGAAGCCCTGCAAGAGGCCTCTAATGAATCAAAACTACATTGCAAAGTATGTTTTTCAACTTGTTCAGCAGAATGTATTAAATCCTGTAATTCTTTATTTTCCACACAGTCAGGAATCAACATCATTTTCTGTTTAAACAGTCCAATAACATGTTGCTGATACTTTAACATATGAAACTGGCTGTTTAAAGCCCTAATGGCCAAGGTTGCAAAAGTGTAAACCTTCTTACCTCATCTATCCAGTGCCCTGGAGTCTCTATCAGAAGGGGTAGGATTTTTAGCAGTAGAAGCCTTAATGCCCTTGGGCCCCTGTGAAATAGTCTCTGGATCTGCAAAAGAATTTTTAAAAAGGAACATGTGGGACTCAGGGACCCTGTAGTATCTGTCAGGTTTTCTGGGAGCAGGAGGCAGGGAATCAGGGGCCAAACTAGATTCCGAAAAAGCATCATCAACAATGTCTAGTACAGGAGGAATAGCTAAAGGCCTATGCTGAGGTAGGAGAAGGAAATCCCTAAGCCTCTTTTTTGAATCAGAAAAATCCTGGCTTTCCCAGTGGAAATGCTCCCTTAGAGTATGTAAGGTTTCCTCAAAAGAAAAATCCTCAGGAGGGTAAGCAGAGGGAATGGAGTCCTCTGCATCAGAATCTTCATAAGTAGATAAGGGCAAATCCAGATCATCAGAAGAATCAGAAATAA
Organism: Protopterus annectens; assembly: GCF_019279795.1. NCBI lineage: Eukaryota > Metazoa > Chordata > Ceratodontiformes > Protopteridae > Protopterus > Protopterus annectens. The sequence goes on from NC_056745.1 coordinate 448,346,412, forward strand.
CAGAATCCTGATCAGAAGATTCATAATCAACTTCAGTCCTAGACCTCTTAGAAGGGGGGGGGGGGGTGGCTACACCTGATTGGAGTTATTAGATCTTCAGCCATTCTTATCATTTGTTTTTAGGCATAGAGGCCTGTGTATGTGGTCTGGGCGTAATTTTTTTAGGCATGGATTGAGATTTAGGCCTAAGTAAAGAAGGAGGCATCGGTTTAATATGCAAGTCCATAGGCCTGAATATACCCTCAGAAGCTGGTGCCTGCACAGTGGCTCCTGACCCATCCAAGGTAGAGACATCCGCGGGTTCCATAGTTGAAGCATCTCATGGCATACCAGACTCTGAATGGGTCTCAACAGAGGCCTGCGAATCAGAAGTAGTGGGTATCAGGGGCTGTGAAAGCGGCTCACTGAGTACCGGCAAACTGACGACTGGCTCAGGAGAAGCATTGTTGGCAGTTTTGGACCTCGGCGGCCTGTCTCTGTCTTTATCTTTGTGTTTTTTCGGAATCCCGGTAGACGGATGGCTAACCGACGACATTTCTGGATAATTAAACCAAGAACCGAAATATTTAGAAGGTGAAAATATACCGACGATGGGTAGTGCGCTGATTAAATAAAGCACAGAACCAACAGCAAGGTACGTCATGGTCAGGGCCTAGGCAAGGAATACAGTATGAATGAAAATCTTTATGAGGTATTTGCTTTCCACAAGTAATGCAATTATTAACTTTTACTGACATCGGTAAGGAGCAAGAAAAAGTTTCTCCAGCGTGGTACTTAGCTTTAGTTGAAGACTTCGGTTCTGAAACTCGAAAACGAAAATTTCTGGAGTCGGCCGACCAGCACTTGCGAACTGCTTCTGCTTCAGGCACCACACGGCAAGAAAGGCTGATGTAATGGTGTCGGCTGCATGTTTTACACCCCTGACGACCTGATGTCATGGAAGAAGGGACAGCAACCGACGCAGGACCCAAGACTTTGTTAATCAGGCCGATTGAGGGCTACCTACAAGCAAATAACCCAAATGTAATGACTGCAACAGTGAAACATGAAGAACATCAGAAAGGAATGTTTCTACCTTGCACTTTTCACTTTTAATGAGAAGTACACCTTCTTTTTATCTGTCATATCTAGTAAGACACACACTTAACTTTTGTTCCTTTTTTTTTCACATACCTAAAATCTGAATCTGGACACATACTCCTAGCTTTTAATTTGCATTCACTAAATTTGTTTCTAATTTCCTGAATATAGGTTGTCAGAGACTCAGAAAAATTCATGGCAACAAGTATGTTCACATCCTGTTACTGCAGGACACTACTTGTTTTGTTCACTCTTTCAAAAATGTCACTCCAAAGAATTGTCAGAAAGATCGTTTCCAGGTTCTCCATTTTCTCGCTCAGTCCTTCTGCCTGTAGCCTTGTGTTCACTTCTTGTTCAGTGTCAGCTGATACAGAATCCAGCACGTTTAATTTTCTCAAACCCCCATACAGAGCATGAACAGCATCAAAATGTGATGACAGTCTCATGTCAGACCATCTCATGTCAGACTCTTATCATTTTTTCCTAAAAATGACGACAATTCCATCAATGTGTTGAAGCAGAGGAAAAAGGAATAAAGACACTGAACAAAGTCAAAGAATTTTACAGTCTGTAGACAACACTGTACTTTTACTCCCACCAAGTTCAGGCTGTGACCAGCACAGGGGACATAGAAGGTGAACTCTTTCAGTTGATGAATCCATGCTTGCAGTCCAGCATAGAATCTAGAAATATTTGAGGCATGATCATACAATAGACCACAGCAGTTTGACAGTGGAATCTTATAGGTTCATAGGTTGGTACTAGGCTATCAGCCCTAGGGCCTATACAAGCCTAGCCATAACATAACTGGATATTTCTTCCCACAATATTTACTTCTCTGAACCCCTGTCTAGCAGACTCACTGACATGATCCCCGAGGTGAATTTCCTATCTCCCATCCAATTGTCAAGGTTCCTTTTAAAGAGGGCCAAGGAGGCGCTCTGCTTGACATGTATGGGCAGTCTATTTCAGAGTATGGGGAGTCTCTGGGTCAGGAACTTATCCCTCCAGCATGTTTTGTTTATTGTGATGACAAGGTTTAGGTCCCTGGAGCGTGTGGCTCTGAGGGATTGGGATTTCTTTAAGTGAAGTATGTCCAACAGCTCAGGGTTTGACATGACCTTGTATGTTAAGCAGAGATCACCTCTAAGTAGACGATATGCCACAGAGTATATCTGGACTTTTTTTAGATGGTCAGCATAGGGCATCTGCTTTAGGCCTGTGATTCTTTTAGTGAGGTATTTCTGTGGCCTTTCCAGCTGTTGCAGATGTCTTGTGAGGTACATACCAAACGGGGCGTTGTACTCTATAATGGGTCTAATGAGGGATGAGTACAGTGGGACAATGACCTCCTTTTTTCTGGATGAAAAGTCCTTAGTGATGAGGTGTGCCACATAGAAGGATTTCCTGACTGTTGTGGCAATGTGGTTATCGAAGGTGAGACCACTGTCCACCTGTGTCCCTAAGTCTCTCATCATACTTTCGGTGTTTAGTGTACTGCCACCTTTGTGGTAATTCATGGGCACATGTTTTTTCCCAAAGGGGATAACTATACATTTCTTGGCATTAAGCTTGAGCCCATGGCTCTGGCACCCAGCATCTGTAAGGCCCTTTTGTAGAATGTCCACATCATTTGGGGATTCAGTAATGGTTTTTCATTAAGGAAATCTACAACAGTGTCTGCTAGATTCTTTGCTACATTTGAAAAGATGGGGATGAACTTAAAGAAAAGTTACACAGGCTCACATCCTCGAATGTACTAGACAGTAAATGTCAGTTGATCAGTGTATGAGATGTCTGGAGCGGAATCCACACTTATTGATCAATACTTTGACTCTTTTATTTCTTCAAGAACAGCACAAAAACATGATGTCCCATTAATTCAATAAGTTCCTCACAAATGTTTGCTGATAAATATGATGGGTTCCCTTTTCCATAATTTCCATACAGTTTGAGATGTTCTTCCAAAAAAAGGTCAAAGTCACTCAAAAGCTCTAGCATACCTAAATAGTTTCCATTTTTTGCTGACCCAATAATTTGGATTTCTCCATGAAATGGCAAACCTCTAGAGGCAAGAAAGCAAATTACAGAAACTACACCTGTCAATACTTTATGCCAGTACTCCTGCTCTGAGCAATGATATTCAAGTAACAAAGAATCTACACTTCCATTTTTTGTATGCTGGATTAAATATGCTGTAATGCACTTACAATGTTCTTCTCCATTTTCTTGTTCTACAATAACATTGCTGTGTTTCCAGTCATTGAATCTTCATGTAGCAAATGGAGACTTTGTCTTGGACAACAGACAACATAAAAAGCAGTACAAACAAGCTTGGAAAGGTCAATAGAGTAGCCAATCACATTTTATACATTTGCCATTCTCCAGCTGACATTTGAACTCATTCTTTGACAAATACCTTGTCTGAGTATTCTCTCTTCCAGCTCCTTTATACACTCTGAGTGAGTTTGAAAAGTTGCTATCATAATTCTGACATGACGATGGCCCTCTAGGAATCCAATAATTCACTGTGTTAGTACTGTTAATGTTCCATAGCCCCAAATCTGGGTCTTGGATCACAAACTCCTTTACTGTTACAGATTTGGATATTTCCTCTTGTGGAATATCCCCAGCAGTAGGAACAGGTAATGGTACCATTGGTATGTCTGCTGGAACTGGATCATTGGATACAGGAGTGGATGTAGATGTGGATGTTATATTTTAGTGGCTGATGACGTTGCATCTGGGTTCAACCAAGATTTTAATTTTGGAAGTTTGTACATTTTCTCCTTCTCCTCTGCAACTCTTTTCCTCTTCTACTCTCCACTCAAAACAGTACTCTTCTTTTCTGCCCAAAGGGTTATCCACTGATATCGGAAAAAAAATAAAAAAATTAAAACATGGTTTAGTGCAATTTCAGCTATAGAAAATTTAGGTAAGTGAGAAAAGTAAACACCTTCAAAACATTGTATGTACAGTAGTGGTCCACGCTTATGACTACCTACAAATAGGACCGATCCACAAATACAACCACAAAAGTTGCTGCACTTGCTAAAAAATTATAATCAATGTTTAAATATATATATATATATGTGTGTGTGTGTGTGTGTGTGTGTGTGTGTGTGTGTGTGTGTGTGTGTGTGTGTGTGTGTGTGTGTGTGTGTGTGTGTGTGTGTGTGATTTTAAAGGAGTGGCAAAGGTATTTCAGTTCATGGCTCATGTAATGTAGAGAGTCAATTATCCAAATTAACTGGGACTTAGGGTAGTTTGGATAATCAAACTGTTCATATAATCAAACATATGATTGAACGGGATAAAAAAAAAACAGTATCAGCAGTCCATCTACATACTGTGGGAGTAGAACCCACAGCCTTCTGCATCAAAATTAAGCATACTACTTGTTGCGCTACTAACAATGCTTTTAAATACTGTAGCACAATAGTGATGATCATTTGCTAAACAACAGTTACACACTGTAAACAGACGACATAAGCAGCACTAAACTTCTCTTCTGCTGAAGCTCTCAGCTCCTTGTGAAATGCTCTTGACACTCACTTTCTTGTAAAATGCATTTGACACTCAACCATATCTCTCAACTTTGAAGGACATGAAATTGGGAAAAAGCCAAAATTTATTGGGGGGGGGGGACAAAGGCCCAAAACCAGAGACACATTTTAAATATTGTTTGTATTAAATGTTGCTTATATAATCTTAGAAAGTTGCTCAAAAGGTTTTGTGCCGCCATACATTTCCTGAAAGATAGAAAGATTGAAACTTAAATAGCTGTCGTTACTGTATTTAGTGAATTCAGTCCTCACTGATTTGCCAGAAAACCACAAATTTTAAGAGGAATAGACCAAAAGTATGAGCCAAATAATCCAGACATTATGTAAAAATCTGGACATTTGAGAGCTATGTACTCAACTCCTTGAAAAACAAGTGGTGGTAGGGGTAGAGAACTCCAGCCCCTGTACCTAAGGTACAGTGCTGGAGTCTGAGCAAAGTAAAACTAACTACCAGTTATCCCTAATTGGCGCATTTTACACACACACACAATCTAGAAGACACTTAATGTTTCAGATGATTGATGCTCTACTGTACAATGCTTTCTAATATTTATAATTTTCATAATTCTTTACATTTTTATAATTTAGTATAGTGTAGTATTTATTTATTGATTTATTTATTGACAGCAAGTCATAACATACATAGATTAGCATAGGGCCCCTATGTTCATGAGGCCCCCAGGCAACTGCCCAGTGTGACTATGCATTAAGATGGCACTGTATGTGTATATGTGTGTGTGTGTATATATGTGTATATATATATATATATATATATATATATATATATATATATATATATACATATATGTGTGTATATATATATATATTATATATGTTGGCAGACCTCCAGCACAAGCAAAACACACACACACACACACACGAATCTATCTATTTATCTATATTTGTGTGTGTGTACACCTACAGTCACCATACACACACACTAAGGGCATCCACATGTGTAGTGACATGTCGATGTTTGCATTACTGAGTTTTTGCAATGTTGACTTTTGAGTATTTCTCTTAAATTAAGTATACTTATAGGTTCATAGGTAGGTACTAGGCTATTAGGCCTAGGGTCTATATAAGCCTAGCCAAAAACGTACCTTGGCTTTTGCCACCCAAGAAAATTATTTTCCTGTGCCCCTGTCGAGCAGAGCCACAGAGGTGATCCCCGAGGTGAATTTCCTATTTCCCATCCAGTCATCAAGATTTTTCTTGAAGAGTGCTAATGAGGAGCTTTGTTTGATATAAATAGGTAGTTTGTTCCAGAGTATGGGAAGTCTCTGGGACAGGAATCTATCCCTCCAGCATGTTCTGTTTATTGTAGTGACAAGGTTTAGGTCCCTAGAGCGTGTAGCTCGGACGGATTGGGATTTTTTTAAGTGGAGCATGTCCAACAGCTCTAGGTTTGACATAGCTTTGTATGTTAGGCAGAGATTGCCTCTGAGTAGGTGAGATGCGACGGAGTAAAGCTGGAGTTTTTTGAGAAGGTCTGCATAGGGCATCTTTTTGAGGTCGGTAATCTGCTCTGTGAGGTATTTCTGCGGCCCTTCCAGTTGTTGTAGATGTCTTGTGAGGTTCATAGCAAAAGGGGCATTGTACTCTATAATGGGTCTAATCAGAGACAAGTAGAGGAGAACAATGACCTCTTTTTTCCTGGATAAGAAACTTCATTAGCCAAAGACCTTCAGTGTTAGCCTGTACTTCAGAAAAGTATATACCCAACAGGAGAGGACCCAGGACTGAACCCTGTGGTACTCCACTTGTCACTGGTCTGAAGGCGGATTTGGAGTCTGCTACTTTCACAGCATGGGTTCTGTCAGTGAGCCAGTTGGCAACCCATCTTATGACATAGGGATTTATACCTAGTTTAGTGAGTTTATCTATAATTCCAGAGTGGGGGATGGTGTCAAAAACCTTGGCAAGATCTAGATAGGCTGTGTGAACCACCTTACCCTCATCTACGGCTTTGGTGACTGCTTCAAAGAAGTCTATCAGGTTTAGGAAACATGATCTGCCTTTTACAAACCCGAACTGGGTGGGGTCCAGAGTTTGGAGATTACTAATGTCTTTGTGTATAAGATCCATGATGATATGTTCCATGGCCTTGCAGACCAGGCTCGTTAGGCTAATGGGGCAGTCGTTCCCAGGGTCCATGGTGGCTCCCCCTTTGTGGAGTGGGATAACCATCACTGTGCGCCATTCAGTGGGCACAAAGCCTGAGGTGAGGCTATGATTGAACATGGTGCTTAGGTGGGGTGCCAGTTCATTCTGCAGTTCGTGTAAAATGCAGCCGGGGATGTTGTCCGGTTCCATGGATGCTGTGTTCTTGGCTTTGGACAGTGTGGTTTTTACCTGTGCAGCCATGATTACAGGAACTTTGCATTCTTCCGGTATAGAGATGGGCCCTTTAGGGGGGTGAGAGGGGGCTAAAGTTAGCACTGAACCTATCTGCCAGGATGTTGGCAATATCAGTTGGTTCTGTATATTTAGTGCCATTGTGCTGTAACTCAGAGCAGATCTGAGTGTTGCCATTAAGCTTCTTGACATAGCTATAGAATGCTTTGTGGTTGTCTTTAGAATCAGTGGCGATTTTGTTTTCATAACTAGCTTTGTAGGATTTTATGAGGGATCTCACCTTCTTATTGAGGCTGATCAGGAGTTCCTCCAATCATGGGATTTTACTCTTTTTTGCAACAGTTTCTTTCTTCTGTTGTAGAGTTTGTTTCTGGCAGGGGACCACCAGATTGGCTTCCTTTTTTGGAAGATAGCATCTTGGTTCTTTTAGGGATAGCACGATCCATGCACTCGTGTAAGTGCTTATAAAGTGCATTTGAGTAGGATTCAGCAGTCATACCTCTATTGTCCATCTGCATGGGTGTCGTGAAGTTTGCCAGTTCTGTCTTAAGAAGTGTGAAGTTGGCTTTGGAGAATTTTTTTTACGGTGGTTTCCCTAATGGGGGTGAATACTCAAGTATCTCTTTCTCTCATAGCTATATATATATATATATATATATATATATATATATATATATATATATATATATATATATTGGGGGGGTGAACATGACCATGTATCACAATGTACAGAAGCCAGTAGGAACCCTAATTAATTTCCTCAGTAACTTATTGAAAGGGGGCTCTATTCAAGTATATCTGTCCTGTAAACCTCCAATAGCAAGGTAACAGTGATTTTGTTGCAGTATCTAGCCTTAGTTTACTACATTAACTTTTATCTACTTCTGCTATTTATTGTATTAGCCAAATGTGCATTTATTACAGTATCTAGTTATTATTTATTATACTAGTTAGCTTTGCACTTGCTGTATTATCAATCTATCTGGTACAAACTGTTTTAACTGGTTATATTGTTCCTAGCTAATATTATCTAACTGTTTAAAACTTGAGTATATATATATATATATATATATATATATATATATATATATATATATATATATAATATATCATTTATACAACACTGTGATTCCTTAACCACATCAGTACTGCATTTGTCCACTTTTCTGTACTTATATTCTTCCTTGGAATTCATTAATAATCATGTAGGCACTGTGCTAAGCCTCCACAGTGTAAATGTGTTAGTCAGATGAGCAGCACCACTAACCTAATAAGCATGCCGCTCATCACACCTACACATTTGCAAGCACCTTTACATGGTCAGCAATAGTGCTCAGGGCCATTGAAAGGTACAAGTATGAGCACAGAATGTAAACGAAATGCCTTGCATATAGGCAAAGCTCAGATACGAGCAGGCACTGTAGCTCAGAAATATTAAGGGCAAATACAGTGAAAGAATACTAAAGGAGGAGAAGTGAAATGGGGAATTGTGCACAAACAATAACTGCTTATATAGCATAATTAAGTAATATGGAAGGGGAATTGTGTAAAGTGTACTCATATACCACAGGCAAATGTGCTGAAATGTCAAAGAAACATTTCTGACATAAATCCTGAAATACTGATGTAATGATAATGAATGTCAATGACAATACCAGAGTTATCCACGTCAATAAAAACAAACGTGCTAACAGAGGATGTGATAGGGATATAAAGCTGCAGTGTAACAAAGGGAGAGTGAAAATGTGATATACATGTTAAATAAATACTGAGCTGAGATAACAACAAGGCCAGAAGAATCATTATGGGATGAATGCATAGACTTCAGTTATTGCATATGAGATGTATATTCAGGTAATTTATGTATGCAAGCCAACACCACTGCTGTATTCTCCATCTCAGCATGTATACAGAATAACAAATGGACCTTACAGCTGTCATGTCCTATCAAGTTTCCTATCAAGTTTCATATCAAGTTTCCTATATAAGTTATGCAAAGAAAATGTAATCACATGTCATTGTTACTCTGAATAAAAGATTGCTGTGTGAGAAATTATCATCGATTTTGTAAGAAGAATCAACAGCTATACATGTACACAGCAAATGTATTTGACAATAGTGTTAACAACATGTGCATTCAAAATAAGACTGGCACAGCATAGTATGAGCAGAAATGGCTGGATTTGAACTAACTACCCAAGATCACAAGCTAAACATCAGTGCCTGAATCACAAGTGCCACATCACATGCTGAGGTACAGCTGGACACTGCTCATTTCAATGGCTAACATCCTCACTTTTTATTAGCTGGATGTTTATGATAAAAAGTAGTAGATGTGCACAAAGGGACTGTACAGCTACATATCATATATATTTATAGAGTACTGTTCACAGTATGAGGGTGAAAGATAGACTCATAGCTGGCCTCAAATGTCCTACATATGTAGTTACACAATGCACAAAGCACAGTATCAAACTCATGCAACACAGGAGAATTCACACTCCACTTGTGAGATACTGCAGTTATGGTAGCATTATGTAATCACTGTGGGCCAAAAAGTAATTTCCCCTAGGGATACTAGGATTTGCCCCTGTAAATCTATCTCATAAGTAGATGTATACAAAAGATGGTTGTGAGATGGCCAACAGTATATGTCAGTAATCAAAGTCACACTATTTAAGCAGTGATGTAATCAAACCACCTACCTATCCATTTATGCTATCTATATATCACATTATCAGCATCACAAGAGAATACTGTGTACAAGTGAGACATACAGCATCAATGAAGGAATGACATCAACAGTGTATTGCCACAGAGATGTGTCTGGTAAAATAAAGTTTACAGTCATCTGGGGTTGTAAACATTGGTACTGAAAATGCATGTAAACTAATCCTGAATTAATATGCAGTCTCTCTCACACACACACTCACGCACTTGCAAAAGTTAAAGACTGCTGTATTGGAACCTCCTACAGATGTATTTATACATTCTAGAGAATAGTGTAAGACATGTGAGCACCACAGGAGAAATCTAACATTTAAATTACAACAGTTCAGTTTAGAAGGAATGACTTCATCAGTGTGTTGCACCAGAGGTCTAGGCAGAGAATATAATTTGTAATTCCATTCTTTTATTGCTGCCCTACAAACCACTAGTTATTTGAAAAAACTGGAATTGTCCACCCCGATTAACAAATGTTGGCATCGCTTTCCCTCTAAAACAATGAAATAGATATTTTTTCAATCTATGAGATTCCTATTGGAAACATTAATTTAGACACTTGTGGACATGGTATGGCATAAAAAATCCATGCTTACATTAAGTAATGGATGGAAAATTGTACTCAGTAGAGTGCAAACAGTATGCCTAGCTACACCATTGTCTTGCAAAGAAGTTGTGGTTGTGAATGGTAGGATTAGGGGATGGTGGAGTCATCTAGTGGTATAAAATGTTTCTCTAGGCTAGAAGATGATTGAGCACATGCTCATCTAAGTGTATAGACCCCACTCATACACATCTATCTTCCACTTACTGAGAACTGAACATCCTACCTATCTAGTTATATGTATTACTCTCGGGAAGGGAATACAGCACCAAGTATTATACACACATTCTCATATACATACACACACACACACACACACACACACACACACACACAGACACACACACACACACACACACACACACACACACACACACACACACACACACACACACACACACACACACACACACACACACACACACACACACACACACACACACACACACACACACACACACACACACGTTTCTCATGTTGGGTATTCAACTTCCTACCTATCTGGTTACACAATCTATAGAGCATTGTATTAATCACAAGTCTCACATGAGAAGTCTGACTTTTAAGGGTAGACAGTGCACTTTTGTCAGTATGACCTCATCAGTGCGTTTCACTGAGGGACATTTCAGTAAAAATTCACATTAGGAAGGTGTATGAAGAGTTAAATGCATTCTTCTCCTCAGGGAAAGTGGCTACAGCACCAAGTGTTATACAGAGTCTCATACACAAATACGCACACATACACATACTTCCCATTATGGACATTGAACTTTTTACTTGTTTAGTTACATAATCTGGAGAGAACTGTATTAGTCACAAGTGCCACAAGAGAAGTTGGACCCTTAAGGATTAGGAGTGAACTTTTGTCAGGATGATATCATTAGTGTGTTTCATAGAGGATGTTTCAGTAAAGATTCAGGTAATGGAGCTGTGTGAAGAGTTAAATGCATTTTTATCAAGGAAAGTGTATACAGCACCAAGTATTACTCACACTCTCACACAAGCATACACACGTTTCCCATGCTTGGCATCAAGTTTCCTACCTAATTCTACCATCTATAGGGCACTTTATTAGTTGCAAGCACCACTGGAGAAGACTGACATTAACAATGTGAAATAGGACATTTCCACTTTTTTTAAAATTCACTGTTTTGAACACATGGTACTATGCATCTCAGATTGTGCAATAAATGCATGTGTCAGCAAATGACAATGTCATATCACTATGATTGTCACATGTAATAACATACTTCTGTATTAAAATTTAGATATTTTCCTTCATGTACATTGTGTTATTATGAGGGGCATTGACATTGATTCACATTATGGGATATCACAGACATTTTCTTTTATCACCGGATTATCAATCAAACTTTCCTGCGACTTCATAGCAGAATGATTGCAATCTTGTATTTTCTCGTATTTGTACTATGTGCATTGCCATGACAAACATGCAAGTCATACATAGGGTAGTGCACTACAGAATAATAGTGATTGTGTGAGAATAGGTTAACCAAACTTGTAACACAGTTCCAAGTGTAAATGCTGTAGAGCAAACATACATTAGATGACTGAATTAACTGAGTCAACTTCATTCTGAAATCAAGAGCACCTGTTGACAAAAGTAATATGGGTATACAAATATTGTCCAACCTAAAATAATAATTATTTGATTTTCTTTTTTTATCACTCTTTGAGCACAGTGCAACATATCTTAATTGAACTGCTGATAAGAAAGTGTTATTACGTGCATAATATCTCAACATTTTGAAGTTAGAATACAAATTAGCAGTAGTCTGCATAGCTCTTTGCCAATTTTCATGCAAAGATCTGTACAAGACAGGTTTCACAATAGGTAGCAGGCACATTAATATAATAACAAGATAATGATGTGTCAAGTACATGAGTAGCCAGCATTTACAGCCAGACAAAGCATCCTGAAACATTTTGTATCCATCTAGATTTGCACCTTCAAAGCATTCCAAGAAAAAACATTTATACCTGACTATTATCTAAACACACCACATAGGAAGTCATGTTTCAGATAGCTAACATTTGACACTACATTTCAGCAAGTATGAATGTGGGTTTTCATTTTCATTACCCTATTGACCACTGTAATCTATACATCCAACTGAATAAATGGGTCCATATCATATGAGCGAATTGCACAAATTGCGAACACTCATAATATCAAATGTACCAGACCTCGAAGTGCTTTTTCTGAGATCGTGGTACAGTGAAGAATGGGATAGTTGCCCTTTCCTCACTGTAGTGCGATCTTGAGTTGGAATATATATTTAGCGGGGGTGTGGAGGGCTAATAGGAAGCTCGAGGTCCGGTATATTCGATATTATGAGCATTCGCAATTTGTGCGATTCACTCATATGATATAGACCCAGATAAACATAGCTTAGTACAGTGCCATGAAGCATGACAGAGTAATGTGGTTGAAGGCAATAGAATCACAAGATATTGCCATAAGCTGTGTCCATCAATTTAGCCTTAGTGGCATTTGTTGCCCTACTCCAGGCACTGCACAAATGCAGAGGTGTAAGAATAATGATACAGATGGGAGAAGATACATCAAAAGGGTGAGATGAAGACAGGTACAAAGTAACTTATGACAGAAGAAGGATAATGGTGACATAACTATGTAGCCAACAGGTCCACATAAAATAGTGTAGCAAAAACACAGTCAGTAACACCTAGCTAACGGGTGGATTAGAACTTCGGAAATTATTCAAAAATCTTTCTATATATGTGCGCATTAGTTCATCATGTCAAAAAGGAATTACTACCTTACAGCATTAAAATAAAACAAAAAAATGCATTGACAACTTATTGAAGCAGAAAGGGTGAACAGAGAGAGATAGAGACCAATGCAGAGAGGACTAACATTTAGGAACATCTGTATGATGCGTTAGTCTTACTTACTAAATTGTCATTAACCTGCTATGCTCTGTACACAAAGTGCTTGCTATAGGTGCAAATAAAGGCTAGGAGAATGCAATAAACATGAAGACATACGGAGGATAAGGTTGCTTAATAAGTCTCCCTGTTGGGGCTGCAATGTTTTTGCAAATGATGTCTTGCTACACTATTCATATGGTATGTTAAGGAAAAGTTTTATGTGGAGAAAAATTCATATGTTTGTATGTTTGAAGTTAAATATATGACAGAAATATGAATGTCATGAATTAATAAACTGAGCTACAGTTGTAATTGAACACATGACACTATGCAAATACACCAGGCTATAAACAGGGTAATAATCTTAACATGCCACATAGGAACTCCAACTTAATTACATACATCAGCCTAAGAAATGTTACATTAACTGTCCCACAGTGCTGCCATTAGTCTGCCTTTACTCTGTATTCTCACAGCACAGCAGATTTAAGCACATTCCCATGAAATAAACTAGACATCTTCAGATTCCACTGTAATCTTCATGTTTTGCAATAAGAAGTTAAACAGCATTCACTGTCACTCAGCATTACTATGTTATGCCAATCTGTGAGCAAATGCTGAGGACATTAAGTGAAGACTTTTCTATGGGCCATTTCTGGCCAAATGTATTGTACGTAAATCTGTTTTTCAACCAAATTAAACATGTGAAAAAGAGGTGGGTAGGACAGTTGTGAAAGAATACAGGAACTTGTGGGAAGGTCATGGAAGTGTACTTCAACTATCCACTTCTTCGCAACATAAATGTACAGTTGTACACACAATTTCATAACTTTGCAGAGTCACCACACCAGTCATGGGTGACAACAACAGAATAATGCTGTATGGCCAATTGAACCAAGCCAATTGTGTCAAGATGACATACAGGAAAAGTGGAGAGCTGTGTATGGGCCATATTTTTTTTTTGTGGACAGATGTCACTCGTCTTGTGTATTCAAATAAGATAATAGGCTCCGGTATTCACTTAAGTTGTTTGTAACACACAAACACATCAGGATTGATAACTGAAACATAAAACCTAAATGACTGCTACACACATACATGCTTCCACTCCGGCTGCTGACTCAAAATGGCACTCTTGCTTACACGCACGCAGTACTTATATGCACGTGCCCATAGACTGGAATGGCTCTTAAAGGTACAACACACACTCTGATCTACATCCTCCCTCTTTGACTATTCTGTCATGCAAATGAAAATGACAATTAGATGAGCATGCAAATTATACAGACATATATAAACAATAACAATCATGTCCAGGTTGCCATGCATCTAGGACTAGGTCTTGAGTTACGATCTGACCTCGTAATGTAATAATCAGAACTGGGTTTAGCAACAAGGACAGCCACTGGGGAATGTTCTGCTTCAGGATTTTCAGGGATACTTTCAGGAATAGATGGAATGTTCTCTGGAACAGGAATATTGGACAAATCACTCTGAAAATTAGAGTCTCCATTACAGACAAGATGCTGTAACACTGGCTTGGACACCGGTATGAATGTTTCCGATTCCATCTGAATTCCATACCTTGCAACTCAATGATGTACGATCTGGGTGCCTCACACAAATGTTTCACAAGTCCTATTTAGTCAAATCCTTTTGATGTCTGCTTCCTCACTATCTTTCTTTCTTTTAATGGAGTCAGAGGCTTGCTGGTTTTGTCATAGTAAGACTTTTGGGACCTTTCATGATGATACCATCTTCCATCAAATTCTCATCTCTGTAAGGAAAATACTGCTGCATATTTACTGGCAAACAAGATTGTTTTGATGGTCATCCTTTACTGATAAAATGTTTCAGCTACTGGAGAACTGGATCTGAAGCTGTGTGTGTTCTAAGCTCATCAAGATGTTTGGAAGAAAAAATTTTCACTTCCATGACTTCAAAATCAGGTTTCTCATTCTCATGCTGTTCGGTGTTTTTCTGGGTAATCAGAATAAAGTATCAGTGAAATAAAGACATTTGCCTTTTTTGTAAACCAAGAGGAAACTGCACTTTTGCAACTTTAACATCATTGTTGCAGTCAAGCAGAAGCTGTGTGCATTGGCTTTTTCAAAATAGTGACCAAAGATTGGTGGTCAGTTTTGATTTGAATAGGTCAGCCATAAATGCAGTCATGGAACTTCAAACATGCAAATACAATTGCCAAAAGCATTTTTTCTATTTGAACACTGCATCTGAATTTGAGTTAGAGTTCTGGATTCATAGGCTACTGGTCTATCTTCTTGAAGAATGACTGCACCAAGACTAAACTATGAAGCATCACAAGAAAGTGTTACTTGTTTGTGAACATCATAATATCTTAAGGTGGGTGGACTGGCAATTTTCAGGACATCGAATGCTCTTTGGTGTTGTGCTGACCAGGACCAAGTTACATCTTTGCATATCATCTCTCACAGTGCTGAAAGCTCACTTAGATCTGGAATGAACTTGCCCAAATAGTTGACCATGCCAAGAAAACATTGTAAGGTTGTGACATTGTCTGGAACTGGCATCTCAAGAACTGCAGTTTGCTTGAAAGATCTGGTCGTAAGCTTGAACAAATAAACAAATGACCCACATAAGTAACTTCTCACAGCCTGAATTTGCATTCCTGAGGATTCAGTTTAAGATTCACTTCATGGGGCATTCCAGAACTTTCCTGAGGTTTTTATCATGTTCGACTTCACCATTGCCTCCTACAAGAATATCATCTGCTATAATAGCACATGGATAGCCAGAAAAAAATTGTTCCATCTCACATTGAAAGACTTCACTGGCAGAATTTATCCCAAATGGCATTCTCAAAAATCTGCATCTTCCAAATGGTGCACTGAAAGTGGTTAGTGATGAAGATTTTCGATCAAGCAAAATTTGCCAAAATGAACTTTTTGCAACTAACACAGAAAAAATGGTGGCATTTGACATAAGGGCGTACAATGTAACCAAAAATAGTACGTCCACAACCAAAATAACCAAAAAACGGCTGGACCTCGTCTTCTTTTTTTTGGTTAATTTGACATAAGGGCAGCAACTTCTTCAACTGGATGCATTGGATGATGCAGTTGTTTTAGTGCTTTGTTCAAATCTCTTGGATCAATACATATTCTAATATCATCTGAGCTTTTCTTATGACCTGCCGCCATGGAGGATACCCATTCAGTTGGTTCTTCTACTGAACAAATTACTGATAAATGCACCATTCTGTCTAGCTCAGCTTTGACTCTGCCTTGCAAGGCTACTGGAACTTTCCATGCTGGTCTAATGACTGAGCTTACCTCATGGTCTAACTTCATGGAGTACACAAGTGGGAGTTTGCCTAGTTCATCTTTGAAAATATCAGCATAGTCAGAAAAAATAGTTTGTGCAAACTTTTCATTGTTGCATGTGCTTATATGATGAACTTCTTCATTAAATGAAAGTAGTCCCATTTTCAAACTATCCTTGAGGCCTAATAATGACTGCACATGTCTCTTGACTAAGTAAAACTGCAAGTCATAGCTGTTCCCAGCAGAATAACATGAAAGTACTATTTATATTTTGGTCTGAATTTCTTCACCACTATAAGCAACAATCTTCGTACCCTTTGCCAGATCAAGTTTCTCATCAGCTTTTACTCTAGCAAACACATCTGCTGACATAACCATGCACTTTGAACCAGTATCAACTTTGAGCTCTACAGGCCTCCCATTAGTCAAACAGTACAAAATACTTCAATCTTTACCCACAAATCTACTGCTTGACTGTTTCAGCAAGCACAGATACACCATCGACATAAAAAGTAAGGTCACAGCTTTCTAGTTGATCAATTTGCCTCTGAATGCTCTTGTTTAATAAATGAATGTGCCCCTTTAGATTTACAGAGCCTTTTGAAATGATTCCACTTTTTACATCTCTGGCATTGCTGACCAAAAGCTAAGCACTTCTCTGGTTTAGGCTCATGGCTACCTCCACAATTACGACAGTTGACTATGATGCTTGTCTTAGGTTTTGCTGAGTCACTTCTCTGCTTTACTGAGTGTGCCATAGGTTTCACTGTAGCAGCCTTTGGTTTTGCTGAAGCAACCACATCCTTAGGCCTGTATCTTTTAATGTCATGCTGTATACTACCAACTTTAGCACTGGAAGGCACTGCAAGCATACTTTTTTTCATTTGTAAGCATATTTGTGTGCTTTTCTGTAAGCTCATATATCTGACAAATCTCTATGGCCTTATTCAAAGCTAAATCACTGTCTCAAAGTAAAATCTTTTTCACTGCATCATCTGTAATGCCACACACAAGCCTGTCTTTTAACAATTCATCTCTCAGATGACTAAATCTGCATGTTTTTGCCTTATTTTTTAAGTTGGTTATATATGCTGCAAAAGTTTCATCAGGTTTTTGATACCTTGTGTAAAATATGTGTCTTTCCATTATAACATTTGTTTGGGGGTTGCACATTTCTCTAAATTTATGTTTTAAGCACTCAGGGTCTTCCCTCATTTCAGCCGGTACCAAAATATGGAGGTCTTCCCCCTCCCCTGCCAACACAGCAGGCTCATGCACAAATGAACATTCCCTTTCAGTGGCTTCTGAACCAGCTAGATTAAGCAGAATAAATACCTTTGCATGTCTGTCTTTGTCAGAAAAAGCAGCCTGTATGAAAATATCATACTCTTGCTCAAATACTCTCCAGTTAACATTATTATCAAACACATGTGGTCCAGGTTTGCGAAATCCTTCTGCCATGCCAACAAACAGTAATCATGTTCAAACATGCACCAGGTACTTGAAAAATATTCAGCTGACAACAATCTCTTTGAAATAACTGCATTCTGAAAAATAACTGCCCTGTAATACTGCATTTACGTGCCAACACTTTGCACACGTCAAATATTTCAAATAGCTTTAGTTAAAATGAAAAAGAAGCACATGGTGAAAAATACGATCATTTCCCCTTTTTTATACATTTTATGTAATTCAGAAGTTATTTTTAGCATTTTTGTAAGCATTTTGCATACTTTTATCAATATGTCACAGTTTTGAACATTTTGTTTAATTAGAAATTCATTTTGAACATTTTGAATGCTTCATTTTATATTTGTTGCATAAAAAATATTTAAAGAAGTTTTAGTACCTGGAATTGTCTTTCTGATCCAGTTTGTGAGTCATTTGAGCTTTGCATGATTTACTTGTGTATATTCCTCCATTACTGACTGTCTACCTCATGGTTTTGACTTTGGATCCCATTCTGACAGCATGTCGCTCGTCTTGTGTATTCATATAAGACAATGAGGCTTGGCTGTTCATTTAAATTGTTTATTATACACAAACACATCAGGATGGATGACTGAAACCTAAAAGTTAAACAAACTAACTGACTGCTACACACATACATGCTTTCACTCCGGCTGCTCACTCAAAATGGCACTCTTGCTTGCACGTGCTCAGTACTAATATGCATGTGCTCATAGACTGGAGTGTCTCTTAAAGGTACAATATACACTCTGATCTACAACAGGTGCCCATTTTTTATTCCTTTTTTTTTGAGGGAGAAAGAGAGGAATGTTGAGAAAGGTGGTTAGGAATGAGAGGTTCAGATAGTGTAGGTTAGGAAACTTATGCAAACATGCATGACATACATGGCAGATAGGGACTGTGATGGAGACCACAGATTGGGAGATACCATAATTGGGGATATTTAGAGAACACTGGAGACATACCTACATCCAGCTTGAGAACAGTGAGAATGTATTCCTCACCCTCAGAACTAGTATCACTGTCTCCTACAGCAGTTCCCTGGGTCAGTGAGGGATGTGACATCATCTTTGCAATCCAACACAGGACCTTTTCAACACTGCTAGTACATGCACCAAGGCTTCTCTCCATTATATCCTCCATCAGCTCTGTCAGCTCCTGCTGGGTGACAAAATTAGCACCTCTACTAGTATTGCTCCTGGAGGGTATCACTGCACCAACAACCAAGACATAACTACCAGACACAGTTGCAGCACAGGCCATGGAGGCAACACTGACAGGTTGGGAATTTGAAGTGCTTGGTGTCTGTGCTAAATCTATGGAGGTATGATAGGCTGAGCCACAGTGGTAGGTATACCTCTCTGCGCTGTTGGTTATTAATGTTTCAGCAGCAGATTATGCAAACAGCAAACTGTTAATAAATTATAACACCCCAAAAACTTAAAAAAGAGAGAGAGAGAAAAAAAAATAATTAGATACATGGCATGTCACAGTACTGTATTTTTTTCCAATAAACTTTGTCTGGCAAATTAACAATAATTGACTGGCTAGATAATTAATGCTATATCATAGACAGCTTATGAGTCAGTATACTTATACAACTGGGGTGTTCCCAATCCTAAATTCAGTCTTCCATCAGCTTAGGAGGTCCTGCTTGCACTTCTTAAGGACACTATAGTGGTGATCACATTGTTCCCCAGTGCAAGGAATGCCTGTTGCACTGGAGACAGCCTTGGCTGAGCTATTCCAAGCCTCAGCCTTATACTGAGACCTGATATAATCCTCCTGCAGCAGCCTACAGCTGTATCACTTCATGAGGAGTGCCACAAATATCCTGGACCCCTCAACACTCCATCTTTGTGCTCTAAATTTAAAACCTTCTCTTCCTCTCCAGCCACGTCTGTAAAAGTCATGCTAACAAAATATGTCTGAATTGGTGTCCAATTAAGATCTCATGGGTAACTGGTTGTGTGAAAAGATACACAACCTTGCCGAGTGCATTTGCACAACTGAAAGCAGGTTGATTCCTTAGCAGACACATTAGCACTACTTATATCACATTGCAGTCAAGATAGTAAAGATGTGAAACATGAAACTGAGCTTTGCCATGTGTGACCCTCAGCCTGTTGACAAAAGTTCTAATGTTCAACAATGGAATGCGCAATGGCATGGCTTTTACTCCTTTCAGTATGGAAGGAGAAAGAGGACTAATTGTAACAAATTGTGATGTTGGGGCTTACACAAAATTAAAATATTGTTTTAACAGCTGGGAATCAAACCCATGGGATAAAGCATGAAAATTTTGAAACTCATGTTATTAATTGACATTGCCACTGGAGAATTATCTTTCAAGCATGGAAATTAGAATTATGGTTATTTGGGAATGAATGGAGGTACACTTCAGATAGGCCTGTATGCGTATGGTTTTAATTAGTCCTGGGAATGCATTCCTATGTAAAAGTCATTATTTCTGTTTGTAAGTATATTTCATGTGAATGCAGTTGAATTAACCTAGTAACATAGGTTGGGGTATGTTACATACATACTTCATAAGACATAGCTGTCCTAAAACAGAACTGCACCGCAACAGAGAGCAAAAAATCCAAAGCTAAAACAACGAAGGCCAGAAGAACCAGCAAAATTATTTATTGCACAACTCCACGATCAAGAAGTAAAAGCATCACAGAATTACACATCTTAAATAGTCCTAAAAATACCTCCCACTAATTACATAATTAGATAATTAAACTAAACACTTACAATTGCAATCTGTCTAAACATTTATCATGAGTATTTATTTGCTTCAAAATGGTACCTTTAAGTCCCCCTGGATCACTGTCATGATATAAGTTAAAATGCATAGCAAGAGGGCTTTTAAGTCTAACATTCTTAATGTCTCTGATATGTTTTTTGTAATCTAAGCTTGAAAGCTCTCTTGCTTTCCCCTATAAAACAATTTACAAGGACAATCTAGTGCATAAACAATTACCTCTGTATTGTAACAGTATCTACCAATATGTCTGAAAAATATGCCATTAATTTTGTCAAATGTTTTAACAATATATCAACAGCTAATGCAGCCTTTGCAGGGAAAAGTTCCCATTTATCTAGGTTCTTTAAATAAGCTATTCCCAGGTAAAGTAAATTTACTATGAGCAGTCATGTCTTTAATACTACTTCCCTTTTAAATGAAAACAAACAGGTATCACTTAACATATTTGCAAGTTCCTTAAATTTTAATAAAAAAAACATTAATATTTTATAATACTTACCACTTGTTCACTCATTATATTATAAGTAGTCAATACAAAAATTGTATTATTATTATTATTATTATTATTATCATTATTATTGGTATGCTTTCACCCCACCCCATTTTTATAAATACATCTTTCCATTTTCAAATCTTTTCCCCAAATTTCATTTTTACTTGATGTAAGACTTCTCAACAATTTCCTTATCATATCCCCTCTCTTAAAAACATACTAGTCATCTTATATAACTCTGTTTCCAATTCATAATTATCATTACATAATCTGAAAATCTATAAAAATTCACCATAGGGAAGTGCCTTAATAGTATGAGGGAATGGCAACTACTACCCTCCAGAAAATGGCTGCTGTTTTCAAATTTCCTGTTAACTTTTGTTTTTACCATACCATTAGATAAACCTTCAAGATGAACATCCAGAAAAAAACTATGCTTTTTCCACATTAAAATCCATCAACTTTAATACCAAACCTGTTGCTGTGTCATTTTTCTATAAAGTTTCCAACCAATTCATACCCTTCTTTAAAACAAAGACCAAATCATCTATATATCTCTAGTAGCTAAGTACAAACTTATGAGAAAATTCCTGGCTGTAAAGATATTCTGTCTCAAACAAACCCATAAGTAAATTTGCATACATGGGGGCAAAAGATGCTCCCATAGCAGTGCCCTGTAATTGATGATATAATAGGATGATAGGATCATAGGAAGTTACTAGGCTAATGGCCCTAGGGTCCTTACAAGCCTAGCCAAGTTCTTACCCTTGTTTACATGATCTGCACCTCCTACTGCCCCTGTCCAAGAGTGACATGGGTGGAACCCCCCCAGGGTGAATTTATGGGCAACCATTCAATCATCTAGACTGCATTGGATGAGGGCCATTGAGGTGCTCTGTTGGACATGAAGTGAGAGTCTGTTTCTAAAGGTGTGGTAACCTCTGGGAGACAAATCTGTCCCTCCAGCAGGTTTTATTAATGTCACATACCAGGTTAAGGTCTTTAGAGTGTCTAACCCGTGTACCATTTGCATTTTGGATATGAAGCATTTCCAATAATGCAGGGTCCAAGATTGCCTTATGTGCAAGGCAGAGAAACAGAATAAAGTGACAGTTATTTCAGATGATCCACATAGGACAGATGGTAAAGACCTTGAATTTTCCTTGTGAGGAACCTTTGCAGTTTCTCCAATTGCTACAGAAAGGTACATACCAAAAGGGGCATTCTACTCAGTTATTGGCCTGATGAGGGAAGAGTACAGGGAGGTTATAACTTTTTCTGCCCTTACTTATGAGATGTGCAGTACAGAATGCCCTCCTTACTACTGTGGAGACATGGTGGTCAAAGGTAAGGTTGCTGTCAACCTGTGTGCACAGGTTGCTATTGATGCAGTAGTTAGCAGGAACATCACTTTTACAAAAGGAATGATAATACATACTTTTGCATTGAGTTTAAGGCTATAACTTTGTCACCAATCATTTGTTTGTGTAAGACCCTATTGTAGGGTGTTGACATTATTTGAAAATTCTATGACTGCTCCCAGTTTGCAGGCATCAGCAAACTTTGTCAGCCACAGACCTTTAGTTTTTACTTGTACTTCAGAGAAATAGATTCCAAACAGTAGAGGTCCCAGGACTGATCGCTGTGGAACACCACTGGTTACAGGTCTGCTGTTAGAGGTGCATTGGTCATTCCCCTATTTTGACTATATGAGTTCTATCAGTGAGCCAGTTAGTGACCCATCTAACAATATAAGGGGTGATGCTTGGTTGAATGAGTTTGTCAATGATGCCTGAGTGGGGGATAGTGTCAAATGCCTTGGCTAAGTCCAGGTAGGTTGTATGCACAGATTTCCCCTCATCCAGGCATGATTGATCTCCCTTTGACAAGTCCAAACTGAGTAGGGTCAAGTGTTTGGAGATTACCTATATCTTTGTTGATAAGGTCCATGATGGTTTACTCCAAGGCCTTGCAGATAAGGCTAGTCAGGCTAAGAGGTCTATAGTTCCTGGGGTCAGTGGAAGCACCACCTTTGTTCAAGGGAATAACAGTGTCCATTTTCCATTCAGCTGGGATGAAATAGGTGCTTAGACTATGATTTAAAAGAGTATCCACTGGTGTTGCTAATCCTTGTTGGAGCCCATGTAGGACGCAGCCTGGGATGTTATCAGGTCCCATACATGCTTTGTTTTTGGTCTTAGGGAGAGCATTTATGACCTGCTTTTTAGAGATACAAGGTAGGGGATAGGTGGTAGGAATGCCATGGGGTACATGTGTCAGGTACATAGGAGTGAAGTTTTCACAGAACCTGTCAGCCAACAGATTAGCTATGTCCACAGGGTCAGTATATGTGATACCATTAACTAACAGTTCTACACAAATCTGGGCCTTTCCTTTTATGTTATGAATCTAACTATAGAGTTCTTTGTGGTTGCCCTTTGTTGAGGAAGCTAATTTGGACTCGTAGTTTGTGTTGGAGGACTTCACAAGAAGTCTTAGTTGTTTGTCTACGCTGAGGAGGGAGTGTTTCCAGTTTAGGAGGATTCACTCCCTCTTACTCTTAGACAGAAATTTCTTCCTCTTATTGTAAAGCCTGTTAATGGCAGTTGTCCACCAAGCAGGTTTGTTCTTCCTTGAGGAGCTTGCTTTGGTCCTATCAGGTACGGCCAAGTCAATGAAGTTATACAGGTGTTTGTATAAAGCATTGGTGTAGAGCTCAACATAGTTGCCAGTTCCATCTGAGGAAGGAGGTGCAGTGAATCTATTTATGCCATCCTGTAAGAAATTATAATCTGCTTTAAAGAAGTTTTTTAGTTTAGTTGCTGCCGGGGGGGGTAGGTGTGATAATTACTTTGAATGAGACTGATTTGTGGTCAGATCTCACCAGTGAGGACCTCACAGTGGGAGTGCTACAGTGGTCCCCCATATTGGTGAGCACTAGATCTAGGATGTTGGCATCCCTTGTAGGGATGTCAACCAGCTGATCCAGGGCACTGAAGTTAACGAAGTATAGGAACCTTTGGGCAAAAGAGTTTGAGCATGAGTAATTTACCTAGTCAATGGATGGGTAAAGTTGCCCAAAACCATCTTGTTTGGATGTATCTTGATAGACCCAAGTAGATCCAAATAGGCAGAGTGGGTACCCTGATTCATGGAGGGCATCCTGTAGCTGGCAATGACTTGAATAGGTGTCCAAAAGTTAATTGCACCTGAACTGTCTCCAGGGAGTCATACTGTTTAACCAATCTGGAGGTGTATTTTTCTTTAATGAATATTGATACATCTCCTCCTTTAGTTTTCACACCTTCAGTTTGAGGTCTGAATGAGTGGAAGGAGGAAACCCAGTATGGGTGAGGTGCTGTTCACAGTCTTGAACCAGGTCTCTGCGACTGCACAAATGTCTATGTCTTCCAAGGTGTGGACAGCTTCCAGTGAGTGCAGATTCATGTTGAGACTCTTAGCATTTAGCAGCATAACCTTGAGGTTGTTTTTAGATGGAGTTTTTACATTGGGAATTTTGTTCTTGAGACACTGCCTAAAAAGGCACTATGGGGTGGCAAGAGCCTTAGCCAATAGCCAAAATCCCAGGGATGACAGATGAAGACCATCTCTGGCAAAGCATCAAGGTCTATCGATCATGTCGTCACAGGCTGACAGACAGTGGATCCCCGTAGAATGACACCAGAAGCTAAGACAATTATTGAAGTCAATATTTTTCTGTTTGTATTGAGGCATCATCCTAGGTGAATGTAAAATGCTGCTTAAGGCTAGGGACATACCTGCCAGAGACACATAGTCCCAGAGCTCAATCATGTCTCTCTTCATATAGACAAGAGAGGTACATCTCAAGTCGTTCACACCAACATGGACTATGATGGAGTCATAGCAGTACCTGTTGTTGAGAGACTTGAGTGCATGTGTGATATGACATATCCTGGCACCTGACAGACAACAGACCGTGACCTTTTCCTTATCTAGCCTGGTGAGAGGGACATCAGTGTGTCTCACGATGGAATCACCTATGACTAATATGTTTGATTTTGTGTTTTGCCTTAAGGGTTTGACCAGTGAGACACTGGTGCATAAGAAATTATGTGTAATGTGTTCTGCAGAGGAAGCATTATGTGTTGCCTGTTTATGTTTGGGAGGACTCTGGTGTTTAGGTATATTTTTGGTGAGGACCTCCACATATGTAAGTATATGTGATGTGAGTTTGGGTGGAGTAGGAGTTGAGGTGTGCATGCTGGCAACCCACTCATTGTCATATGTACTGATTGATGTGTGAGAGAGCATGGATTCAAGGTTCTTAATATAGATGCATGTCTCACATAATGTGTTTGTGTGGACTAGGAGTAGTGTGTTGTCGGTGAACATCAGTTGCTACACTGCCTCAGTATGCCCATACTGACCAAGCTGGCTGGAGAATCTGTGGGAAATTGTCCATCCATAGTGATAGGTAAATTTATATGATCAGGAAAAGAGATCACATTTGGGAGTGGCTAGTGGGTGAGAGGTGTGCTGGTACCTCTGAGGCTAGGCTTACTGTTCCACCTGAAAGTAGAGCTGGCCCACAAAAAACCTCTGTAGGACCACAAGCAAAGTGCTAAGGGAAAATTTAACAAACAAACATGTGCATCTGTAACCACCACTACGTGGCAAAGCACAATGGAGTGCTACACACAAACAAGTGCAAACACAGGGCTTAAATAAAACATGAAAATACCCTTTTTAACTCAACCTAGCCATTAAGAATGCTTTCTCTGAGCTCTAGTCCAATCTCCCACAATTAGATGGGACCCAGACAGCACTCTCCTCACACAAGGGTGCAGAAGAGTCTTCACCAACAAAGGTGGCTTGAAGTTGATGCTCAGACATTACAAAACAGACCCAGAAATAGCAAACTTGGAGCTGGGCAGTGCTACAGCTGAACTAGTACAGTGTACAGTAAAATGTGACCAAACATAGCTCAGACAATTCAAACAGACAGTGGAATGCAAATACAAATTAAAAGTGTTGTATTAGAGCAATAACAGGCATTTATGGTTAGGTGGAAGGAATGGATGCCTCAGATATTTCAGTATTTCAGTGAAGAGCTGGTTTTAGTGCTCAAGTGATACCAAACAGTTTAGATTCAATGAGTCTGAATCTAGTTTCTACTATAAAATGCAGAAGTACTAAAAATTAAAAGTGCATAAAATTACAATCAAAACAGAAGAAGGCAGTTTAAATAATGCAGCAATTCACCTGCAGTTCCCAGCATAGAAGGGTGTAGGCCACACTCTCCCACCACAAGACTCTAGACCATAACCCTCCCAATGTAAGGTAACTGGTTTGGAGCCCAGGAACTTAAACCAGAACTAAGAGACTTTCAGAATAGCAGACACAAAGAGCCTTCAATCAGCAATTCCCAGCTTAGATGGGTATTGGCTATACTCACCAGTCACAAGAGCTCAGACCACAACCCTTCCAATGTAAAGTAACTGGTTTGGAGCCCAAGTGCTAAAGCCAGAGCTAAGACACTTACAGAATAACAGACACAATGAGCCTTCATCCAGCAATTCCCAGCTTAGAAGGGTGTAAGCTATACTCTCTTGCCAGAAAAGTCTATACCACAAATCTTCCTAATGTAAAATAACTGGTCTGGAACCCAAGTGCTTAAAATGGAATAAAGGCACTCAGAACAAATTCCTTATTAAATTCAAAATAATTATGTGTCAAACAAAAATAAACCAGATCTATTATATAATATGCTATTGGGCTATCTCCCAGGAAAAATGTTAAAGCCTCTATACCAAAATTATGTTGTATACTAGTATAGATGCTTTTAACATCAACTGTAGTCTGATACATTTCACTATTCCATTCTAAATCAGACATTTTACCAAGAAAATCAAGCCTGTCTCTAATATATAAAGGTCATTTTACAACTGTACTTAACAAATACCTATGCAACAACGAACCAATGTTATATAAAAAATAGTTGCCTGCAGATACTTTTGGCCATCCTGTAGGGTCATGCAGACTCTTGTAAATTTTGGAAAGACAATAAAAAAGGTCAGCCCACATTCTTAACTGCTAAACTGTTTTTCTGCATCACTTTTAAATAGGTAGTCCAACCTATTACCTTTATTAAGCAGTTCTTGACATTCTAGCAAATCATTTTTATACTCATATATAGTAACTAGCCTATACACATTTTGTCACTAAGAATCTCATAACACATTTTAGGTATTGTGAATAATGCATTACTACAATTTTATTACCTTTATCTGAAGGTTTAAAAATAATTATTCCTGCCTACTGAGGTCCTGTAATGCTCTTTACTCCATTTTAGTCAAATTGTATTGAATTTCACTTTTATTTTTAATGAAATCAAAAAAGTTGATTCTATAGCAAAATTTACCATAACCAATAATTGTTGAACTCTTTCATGTTTAAAAGGGGGGGTATGAAACTATTTTTACATACTATACAATTGGCATCTAACTGGCAATATGCATTGCATACAGTTTCTTCTTCTATACTAGATGCACATGAATAAAAAGTATTGTGGATGTGTGATGAGTCATGATGATTATAACAACATTATAATGCCTATCATATGTAATTGAATGTAATACTACATGTCATCGTCAGGTTTGTGAAGCTGGACACATATTAGCTTAGGTTATATGTTAAACATTAATGCTAATTGCTAAATATAAAAGTTTACTTATGCAAGCATCACAAATAAACTTCATGCAAGAAATGTGTTTAATAGTATAATTTTTCTTTACAGTCACAGTCCTAATCAAAATGTTGTGACAAATACGATTCTTACACCTATTGTAAAAGTATCTTTTTGTTAGAGTCAAACTCTTAGTCATCACATTCTTTATCTAGGCTCACTGCACTTACACCTTATGTCATAGAATTAAGTATGTGATGGGCAGAATTTCTCCACTCAGTACTGTCCAGAGGGCTGAGGAAAATGCAGTGTTGCCAGGTGTGATTGCGCTAAATAAGGCAGCCTAAACTAAATTTTTCAGTTTTTTTCCTTAGATAGAGAACCATGTTTGCACACTGCCAATCAGAGAGCAACTGCAGATTAAAATAATTATAATTAGCACATTACATATATAGAGAATAATTGCAATGTGAACTCAACACTGGGTTCGAACAATGCCTTCTGTGACTTATTTCAATAAATTCACTTCATTTATAACTTGTGCCACAGAAATGGACATCTGTCAGGTGCATTCTCTGTAGTAAGTATTATCCATGGTGCAGAGGGCCACTCAACAATGCCAGGCACTGTTGCTCTATATAAAGCAGCCTAAACTAAATGTTTTCCTTTTTTCCTTAGATAGTGAACCATATTTGTGCACTGCCATGCAGAGATCAATGCAAATTAAAATGACAAAAAAATAAAAAAAATGACATATTGTAAATAATATTAATGTGATTTCTAAATAGGATTCCAATAATGCTTCATGTGCCTTCTTTCACTCAGTTCACTTTAGTGACACCTTGTGCCACAGCATTGGACATATGTCAGGTGCTTTCTCTTCAGTAAGTACTACCCATGGTGCAAAAGGATGCCCAACAATGCCAGGTATATTTGTTCTACATAAGGTAGCCTAAACTAAATGTTTCACTTTTTCCTTAGGCAGTAAACCATTTTTTATGCTGCTGAGTGAAGAACAAATGGAAAAGGCATTAGAAAAAATATATGATATTGAAAAAATTGAAAGCAAATTAAATGCAGTCAAAGGGTATATGTAGCAATGTCCAGAGCATAGAAATGCATTCAAGTGACACATTCATCCTTCTTACTTGTGATTGCAACATCAGAAATGTACTTTGTGGAAAACATTATCAGATGTATAAGTAATGAGAAATTAGACAAAAGCTATGTTTTAGCAATAGTGACAAGAGTTGCTTTTTAAACAACACAATGGCATCACAAAATGTGGTTAAATATATATGCATATCGCCCTATGTAAAATTGTCAGTGAAGTGGATTTGCACCATTCATCAGCTCAGCTGTCCTTTTTCTCTAAGCTCACTCCACTTACACTTTATGCCACAGAGAAAGTTAACTGGCGTGTATTTCTTCACTGGCCACACAATGCAGTTGAACTGGTTTCCACTATATAAGGCAGCCTAAACTAAAATTTGCATCTGTTTCCTTAAACTGTGAAAGTTTATTTAGCACTGCCAAGTGGCCCACAAATGCAGAAGGCAATATTTATCAGAAGCATTCAAACAACTTTTTGGGAATGACAACTTGAAGACATATGAAATTAATCAGAATGTATATCTAGCAATGAGCAGAGCTATTACTGCATTACACAGGTGCCTTCAGCTTTCTCACATCACTTTGCCACATCAGTGTTATTATGTATGTATGTCTCAAAATATCAGGACTTTCATTAATGCCATGGAACTGAAAATGGGTACAGAGAACAGCAAAAATATTTTCACTGTTCACATAGCACACGTACTTAATACTGACATAATTTCAAAGGGCTTATCTGTCTGTCACTTTTCATCAATATTGACCTTACTTGAGTTTCCCACATCAACACATTCATACACCAAAATGAGTGTCAATATTTAATATGACCTCCCTCGATAAAATGACATCTGAACAGTTTTGAACCCTACATCACCTGTACTGCTTCGCTATGCTCAATACATTTACACATTATGCCACTGAGACAGGAGTGTAACAACTTGGATTTCTTTACTCATTACTGTCCAGACTGCTGAGGAAAGTGCAGCAACATCAGTTTTCATTGTACTATTGATGGCAGTCCAAATAAAAATGTCAGTTGTTACCTTGGGTAGTGAAGTGCTGTTCACTGCTATTGGCTGCTGTCAATCAGTGAAGCACAATGCTAAATGGCATGCAAGCAATAAAAGGAAAATATTGTTGCTTGAATACTTTAAATGTACATCTCACATGTTTAAGCAACTTTATCTTGCATCAGGAACCTGCATGGATTTGAACACTCAAAGAAGGGTTGTGAGAATACTCATTTAAGAGTATTTCCCATAGTTGCCACAGACAAAGACATATATCAGCAAGGAGAAAAAACTGCTTACTTACTGATAATGTGACATTAGATCAAGTCATATTGATAGTGCAACAGAAACAAGTTATGAAAGTTGTCCTTTCTCATTTGACAGTAAATGTCTGGATGATGGGGTATTTCCAAACAGTTAGAAAACCCATGTACTCACACAATATTAAACAAAGACTACAAACACTGCAGATGTAGTCCTTTCTTTCTTTATGGAGCCTCATTCCCTTACCTATGCTTTCTTAATACCAATATTATCTCTGTCTTATTGCACATGTTATCTTTATCAGTAAATAAAATAATCCTTTAAATATATACATTTCTTACTAAGGAGCAGTAATTGTGGTCATTCACTCTATTATATCAATGTACTTTCAAACTTTATGGTAAGTCTCTTATCCATGAGACACCCTCTGTAGTTGTACATCAAAGAAGAAGACTGTGAAAGCTGATTTTTCCTGCAGTCAGAATAATCATAGACACCTGTAAGCCATTATCAGGCAGTACTTCTCAATGCTCAACCTTGCATTGCTATAGCATATACATGCAACCATGTAGATCCTTCCACCATGTTTACATTCCCAGCACTTAGTGCAGATTGTGGTATTCAAGAATGCTAATGATTAAACACCTCATTTGCATACTCGCAGTGATCACAGGGCTGACTCTGCACTATGTAAAAGTAATTATGTAGCTAATGCCCTTGTATCATACTAGGGAGACTGCTTGGATCCAGAGAGCCCAATACTGCAAAAAAATAGCTTTTGGTGAATTCTCTATTTTCTACATGGCTGTATTAACAAGGTATGTTGCTATTTCTTACATAATGCTTTTAGTTTAACATTAAAATTTGAATTGCACTGACTGTTAAAAAGCATTTGTTTAATCTTAATAGTTTTTCTTTATCTCTGAATTATGAAAAGTATGCTTCCATCCATCCATCTATCCATTCACAAACCCTCTTCCCATTTTTGTACATGGGGTCAGGGTGTCACTTCAATGGTGACAATCATCTATAGTCAAGGTTTATACTTCCAAGTGGCTAGACTTGCCACCATTTTTCATCCACACCACACACTTGCATGTACACTCACACCTATAGCCACATTAGAGTGTCCAATCTACCTAAATCAAGTCTTTGGAATGTGGGAGGAAACCAATGCACCAGGAGGAAACCCACACAAACACAGGGAAGACATGCAAACTCCACACAGAAGGAACCCCAGCTGAGAATTGAACAAGGGAACCTCTTGCTTTGAGGTGGCAATGCTATACTGTGCACCTGCTACAGAATGCCTCACGGCCTGTATTTTAGTTTGTGCTTCATTTAATGCTTGCACAGTTATTGCAGATGAGTGCATTACTACTTTTCATCAAATTCTAGCATTTCAGTGTTAGCAGAAAAAGAAAAATGTGTTTTGTTTTTGGATTTCTGACTGCCCTCCATAGCAGTGGAGATGGCACTTATAATAGTTTTGTTTTACATTTCTAATGCTACATTTTTAATTGTTACCGTTAATGCTGCAATGTATTACACAGTTAAACCTGTGTTATCTGCATTACAGAACTGTTATAGATCGTTGCTGATATTTGATTCAGAAAAAAGTTGGGGGGGGTTGTTCTATCTTCTGTGTAGTCATAGGGAGCATTAACTTTTAAATTGTTGAGGGCATGTTGGATGCATGCAGTTACACATACCTGAGTTCACAGCCATCTTCTCTGTCTATTGTGCATGTAATTATGTGTGTCTGTTTTCTGTTTCGTCTCATAGAGGGACATGACATCCAAGAAGAAATCTGTACCCCACAAGCCATTTAACACTGATGCAGGAAATTATGCCATTATCCAGGCCTTATATTGCTATGGAACTTTTCTGTTTGGGAGAGGTAGAGGTGACCAATCTGCTTGAGACAGGATATGGCAGCCATTGGTCAATCACATTAATGCTGTTGGAGGGCATGAGAGAACTTACTGTCAGATACAACACCAGGCAAGTGATATGATAGCCTCTGCCCACTGTGGGGCAGCTGCAATTGCCCAGGACCAGGTGGCTATAGGGGGTGGTCCTTCTACCTAACCACTACTAACTGAAAAAGAGGAGTTGTTCGTCCTCTGTCAGAGAGTTAGATAGCTTGGCAAAGGGTTCCCACAGGATCACTGATGGTGATGCAGATTTGGAAGAAAGACCCAGAGTGTCACAAGCAGACCTTCCAGGTATACAGAATGCACCTGTCAATGTTATATCTTTATATCCATATATCGTAGATGTATGCTATATATATATATATATATATATATATATATATATATATATATATATATATATACACACATATATACACATTGACATGTGTGTGCGTGTGTAGTATGTGCGTGCGTGCGTGTGTGTGTCTGTACGTACACACACACACACACACACACACACACACACACACATATATATATATAGGGTCTATATTATAACACCAAACATTTGAAATGTCGAGTGTTCTAATATCGAACCCTAGCAATCGAAAATACAAAACATTGAAAATTCAAAACAGGGAAAAAATTTGCTGTTCCAAAACACATATACACAACACAAGCACACCAAACAAACAGCAATCCACACACATACACCTAAACTCGTACACCTAACCCTACACTAAACTATATATATATATATATATATATATATATATATATATATATATATATATATATATATATATATATATATATATATATACACCACTAACTTTCCACTTACCTTAACCCAAACCCTAACCCTAAGGTCCATCACTATCGCACAGTCACCTCACCCACGCCCTAACCCTAACTCACCTACCCCACCCAAACCCTCACATCCACACAATAGCACACTTACCTGACCCATGCCCTAACCCTAACTCACCTAACTCGCCCTAACCCACACGTCCCCACAATTGCACACTTACCTGAACCTGACCTGTAACTTTCCACCAGAGTGCTGAAAATACCGAAGCAACAGAAATGGACAACCAAATTCTTTCCCTAGGAAAGAATTCAGTTTTCTGTTTCTTCGATATTTTCAGCGTTCGCTGAAAACAGGTCAATATTAGAAACTCGACATTTCAAATGTTCGGTGTTCTAATATAGACCCATATATATATATATATATATATATATATATATATATATATATATATATATATATATATATATATATATATATATATATATATATATATACACACACATACACACACACACACACACACACACACACACACACACACACACACACACACACACTTAGGGTATATTTAAATAGAGAGTTCGGGAGTGAAGTAAGGAAGTGAGTGAAGAACAGTGAGTAAGACGGTGTAAGGTGTTGATAGGTACTTGTCATATTTAGGGATACAATTTATTCTTTGGTTGAACAAGAACAGACCCAGATCTTGGCTTTAAAGGACTGAAGGGAGGGAGGGTATTGAGCTGATAGATACAGGTAAGGAGTTCTAGGCCTTAACAACAAGGCACCTGCATGTGATAGATTTGTGAACAGAGAGGAATTTATGGTCATTGGATCATAATGATCAAGTGGGAACATACTTGTGTAGAATGGTATTTAGTGCTGGACAAGCAGATTGATGCTTGACAATTGTATGGTGGGAAGAAGGTGTCTATATGATAGTTGTTGTGGTAGTTCTAACCAATTTAGGACTTTTAGTGCTATACAGTGGTAGGTTTTGAAAGAGGTATTTGCTGTAAATATATCCACTTTATTATAGCATTGTTCAAGTTTTGGTTTTTATGATGCCTGAAGGTTAGTAAGGGTTGCAATGCCATAAAGAAGTGTGGGCAGGGGATAATTAGTAGCTAGTGTAGCTTTAGTTTCATCGGTGAGAAAGTTTTTGGCTCTGAAAAGCATTCCTAGTTTTTGGTGATTTTTTTATGCGATTTTGTATATGCAGGTCAAATTTAAGATTATCATCCACTATCATCCTTAATAATTTGCTATAAGTTACTTCAGTGGTTCTATTATTAAGAGAGATTGTTTTTTCATGAGATAAGGATTTGGGGAGAAGTAGTTTGTTTCTGTGGGGGATTTAAGCATGAGTTGTGAGTTACAAAGTGATGTTTCCATGACTATTAAAGCTTCTTGAGTAATTTTTTGGAGATGTGCCAGGTTGTTAGATGTGCATATCACCATGGTATAATTTGTATTGTATTAGGAAGGCCTGTTGTGTGGATCTGTGGAGAGTGGTAGTGAGAATGTTAAAGAGGAAGGGACCATGGATAGAGCCTTGTGAAACACCAGCGGTGACTGGGAGGTATGGAGAAAAGATGGAGTGCCATTTTACTAACAGATACCTATTCGGCAAGTAGCTTTTAAACCATAGAAGGGTGGGCTGAGATCGATCTAGAGAAAATGTGTGAAGTAAAAGTTTGCTGATGTATTGTACTGTGTTATATAGTAAATTGTCTGCTGTATTGTCCTGGTATATTATACTGTGTCATATAGTAACTTGTCTGCTATGTCACCTTGATATATTGTACTGTGTTGCATAGTGCCCTTGTCTGCAGTGTCATCTTGATATATTGTACTGTGTTATCCTGATATATTGTATTGGGTTTTATAGTATTTTGCCTTCTATGTCACCATCATGTATTGTACTGTCTTGCTAAGTGCCTTGTTTTCTACTCTGTAAGCCTAGTGTTGCATAGTACCTTGTTTTTGATTGACTATGCATAATGTCACATAATGCCTTGTTTTCTGCTATCTAATCCTGGCTTAACTGTGGCATTCATGCCTGGATTGTTCCAACATTGTGAGACAGTGTACAATTTTGCATTGTGTTATATTATACTGTGCCTTGTATTCTGTGTTCTAAGCCAGACTGATTTGTAGCACCCATTCCTGCACTATTGTGACATTTAGACATACTGCTCTGTATTATCCTTTGTCAATTTGTACTCTGTTGCACAGTATCCCATATTCTGTTGTATAGTATGTAAAGTATTGGGTCATACTGTACTGTATTATACTGTACTCTGTTGCACAGTATCAAGCACTGTGTTGCACATTGTTGTACAATACTGTATTATATATAACTTTGATACATATTATCTGCCATAATCGTGACACCTATGACAACACTGTTAGATGTTTTCATATGTTGCATTTTGTTGCATAGTATTTTGTATTCTGTTGTCAAGTCTGTCTGAATTGTGATATCTGAGCCTGCACTGTTGCACTTTTCTGATATACTGTATTTTATTTTTGTACATAATTGTCCAGGTTGCTCCAAGT
Source organism: Protopterus annectens (assembly GCF_019279795.1). NCBI lineage: Eukaryota > Metazoa > Chordata > Ceratodontiformes > Protopteridae > Protopterus > Protopterus annectens. The sequence continues at coordinate 448,382,041 of NC_056745.1, forward strand.
AGACTGCCATCAGGCTTGCCTTAATTTTGGAATCCAAATGTGCACTGTTGTGCCACTCTGATATGTTCTATCAGTGTTCATACCCAGAACTTTAACTAGTTTGTATGACACCCCCAGCATTCCCCAGAACTGGTGCACCTTCCCCCCCCAAAGCTAATATTCCCTGATGCTGAGAATCAGAACAAATGCACAACTTTTATCTGATCTGTATACAGTAGTTTAATGCAGCTTACTGTGTTGGTAACTTCAGCAATGAGATGTTTGCTGTTGCTACTAAATACACCAAATACATTCATCTAAGCAACTGTTATTATCCAAGCCACTCCTAGCATTCTGTTGTCAAGCATGCTTCAGTTCTAGCATCAAAGTCCGCATTGTTGTGCTATTCTGTTATATTCTGTCAACAAACATAATTGCCAGAATCACTTCAAGAGAATCCTGCTTGCTGTAGATAGTCTCATATGGTATAACAGTCATATAGCTTCTCACATTCTTAAGGGTATAGTATTTAATTACCTAGCCCTAGCCTCCACTTTTCATACCTCTGCTACCACGAGACCACAGTCCCACACTACTTCTTTCATTCTCTCTTATTTTCCTTCTTTTTACTCTTACACATATTATCCACATGCTGTACTACAATACCTATAATTTGCTCTTGTGTTCTTTTTACCTCTGCTTTTACATTTTTCATTTCCACATTATAAATATCCTCCTTTACTATATTACCCAAATATGCAGATATATCCTCCTTTCTCCTTTGTAAATAATACCTTTGCCTAAACAGAAATACTTTATTTTTTCTCAATTTCTTTTACAGTTTCATACCTTTCATATCATAATACTTTCTTTTATTATTCAATAAATTCTCTAATACACTTCTATACATTTCCCATATTTCACTTTCTCTTGTCATTGTAAACAGCAACTTTTATACTTTATTTTTTAATTCAATCTACCAGTCAGACCAGTTTTTATAGAAGTTCTTCATGGTTATATGATCCTTCCATAACTAATTTCTTATTTATTCCTTTTATTCTGTTTCCTACTTTAATATACTCTCTTTTTTCCATCACCTCCATCCAATTTGCTAAATGGTCTGAGACACTAATCACAACTGTATCACCATCTACTACCCCTCAAGCCTTCCAATAATACAAATAATACATTTCAGATCCAAATATTCCCTTCTATAAGTCCATTTCCATTTGTTCCACACAACTAACCACAATTTGTCACTGCCTGTATTTTTCTACATCTTGCCCTTTTTTATGTCTTCCCCGTTAAATCACAATTAAAGTCCTCTGCAATTATAATTTCATACTAACTGCCACATATTCTAATATTTAATGAAATAATTCTCTTTTTCTTTGATAATTGTATATATACATACAATGTTATAGTTCTATAAACATGTTTTCTCCACTTCTTGTCTATAACAGTTGACCTTCCCATCCTTACCTGTGTTACATCTAGTATTTTCACTGTTTCTTTGCACAACACAGGCACTCCAGGAACAAATTTTATTTCCTATGTTCCATATTATATTTCCATCCCATGATTTTTCTGTTTGCAGTTTTTCTTCATTTATTATAAATCTTATATCCTCTAAGATAATAACATCCACATTCATTTAGTATACCATTCCAGTATCCCTAGCCTTCTTACTGTGTTAATAATCCTGTTCACATTTACAAAAAGTACTCAAAAATGGTGCTTTTTATTCTTTTCAAGTTTAAGGGAAACACTTTTAAATGTTCATTTTCTTATTTTCATTTTCCCCTTTTTAATATTTTCCTTGGGTTTATGGGCACATAATTCTTGATCCTCAGAATCAGATTTTTTACTAGCTAGAACTTCAAAAATATATTTTTTGTCAATCCCTTCTCTGGATCTCACTTCCTGGGTACAAACTCTCTCCTCCGTTTTCCCCTCCATATTTTTTCTTCTTTTCCAGTTTCTTCTTCATCCTCTCTTTCAACCTCATGTTGTCCTTCCTCATGTAAGTTTTATTCCCTCTCCCTCTTCTTTTTCACTATTTACTGTTTGCTCTTGACTTCCATCCAAAAAAGTCCCTTCATTACACAGACTCATTCAGCCACACATCTTCTTCCTGTATGCCCTTTTCCCCCTACTGTTAACTTTGCATATTGTCACAATCACTAATTAAATGAGAAAAATATTTACAAAAGGAAAACATACGTTAATGTCCCTCTATAACCAGCCAAGAAAAATAACACTTGGTAAGTGTTTTACCATTTTTTTCAAATTTCAGAACAGCTTCCAGCCTCCACCCTCCATTTCCATTATCTGTAACTTTCACAGTGTTATCAACAGTTTCACAAAAACCCTGCATGCATTTTTTAACATCATCTCCTTCTAGCAGTTCATCAGCTCAAAACTGCAAACTAACATTTTTAACACTTTAGTTACTGCTAGAAAACAAATAATTTCTCCATGGATAAATGTCTTTTTTATCACACAGTTCCAGAAATCTTATCAATCCCTCACATTCAAATGTTAAGTCACAAAAGTCTCTACCTTTATATGAATAAAAAATGAATTAATTGAGCTTTAAATCCCACAACAGTTACCAAATTGTCCCATACATAATATCTGTCTATTACAGTCTCATTTTGTGTTCTTATTTTCACAGCTAGCCTTCTGTTCTTTTTAAAAATAGTTTTACTTACTGTTGGTTGTTACTGTCCTATTTTTTACCTGCTGTCACTGATGTATAAGCTTTAACTGCTGCATTCTATGCTGCGAAAACATCAAAGTTTATCTCAGTTTGTTGCTGCTTTCCTCTCACTTTCTGTCACTGTTAAATATGTTTTAACTGCTGCATTATCTGCAGCCATACCACCTGGTTCCTTCTCCATATCACTATCCTCAGGACTTCCAAAAATATTATCTGCTATCTCATCCAATGAAACAGCAGAATTGTCACCTGGAATTTCATGCTCAATTATTTTCAGTGGAACATCATCTAGAAGCTCCCTGATGCTAGTTCTGTTATCTGCATCACTCTAAGGGACCCACTTACTTCATTATTCATCAAGACAGCTAAATGCTGTTCATTTGTATCATCCAACACACTGGTATCTTTATCTAAATTTTGATTTCTATAGCAAACAATTTTTTCTCCAGATTCTCATTTCCACCTCCAAACTCTCCATATCTTTTCTCTCTTCCTCCTCTATACTGCTGCTTCCCTTAGACTTCTTCCATGCTGCTGTAGCAGCCCTCCAGCACCATCTAGCAGCTCCAGAGAGAAATGAAATGGGGTTCTTTATTGATTACAACTTACATAAACTATTTACAGTTATTTACATCTTACATTACAACATAATATAACTTCATGTATTTCAATTATTTCCCCCACCCTTTTTCCACAACCAAAAATGTATCTTCTGTAAAATTTCAGATAATACCCATTTCCCGTTATATTTCATTTCATTCAATTTTTCATTCTATATCACTCATAAAATATAAAATAGTTTTCTAACAATTTCATTCACCTCCTTTTTCCTTTTGCTTCCATAATACCCATATTTTATTATATTTATGTTTATATCAACAGTTTTCAAATAATCCAATATGTTAATTTCACATAATTTTCCCACAACTTTCTTACGCTTATAAAATTTTAAAAAGCAAGCATATTCCATTATCTCAATTTCCCCACAATAATTGCATACCCTCTTCAAATCCTTTTGTAGGGAATATTTGCTTTAACAGACAATTTGCCTGTTGTCAGTCTTCACATGAAATCTTTACATTCATACATCCTTTTATTCCATATAAACTTTGTTTTAATTGCATTTCCTTTATCATTTTTAAATCTTACCAGGGTTAAATATAATAGTGTTCACTCATTATATCTGAGTATCATTTGTTTCTGGTTTTTTTTTCTATATTTTCTATTTCAATTTCCATAGTAATATATTATTCTGATATTCTTTAATATTATCATTTACATTATTCTTCCATCTTTTTCCCATATCTTATTTTTTCCCAAACATCTTTATATTTGAATTTCATTATATCACTTACTAAAGTACTATTTTATTATTTTAATCCTATCAACATTTTATAAAGATTCAAAGAAGTTGCATGAACTATAGGATTCATTAATCCCAGTCTTCCTTCTTCCTTGACATAAAAAATTCCTTTCCTTACAGGATTTAGCCTTGATTCCCCCATATAAATGAAAATATAATCAACAACAATTTTCTTACTTGGGATCATTTGCTTCTCAAATAGGCTATCTTACCCAAAAGAACAGAATTTATTAAATATACATGTTTCTTATATTTATTTTTATTTATTTTATTTTACATTTGTTGACCGGGATGGTCCGACTGGATACATGTCCATTTTCAGCGGAGGCCCGGGGAGAAAAGCTCCACAGAGGAAAAGGGTACACATTCATTTACATATAGATAAATACACTTACTAATGCAAATACACAAAATACAAATACACAAAAATACTTCACATTGTTTTAGATACAATTGGCTACAACATGAATAGATTACAGTTCAAAATACAGTATAGTTATTGTCTAGGTTACTATTTCCCATCCCTTGTAGAGTCAAGTCAAGCAATGGGGAGCTTGACTTCATTAGTACCAGTGGAGGTGGAATTTAGTGGGTGTGAGTTTACAAATTCTTTAGACTAAGAAAAAAAGAAAAAACACCTAGTAATACAGGTGGAGAAGGCTACTTGTTGAGTGTCAGAGAGAACTAGCCTGGATTAATACATGGGCACAGCCAATGTTTTTTAAAAAATTGTTTAAGATTATTTTTGAATTGACAAAAGGACGTAGTAAGTCTTAAATTATTGGGGAGGGAATTCCAGACTTTTCCTATAGAGTTGGCAAAAAGGGCTTCGCCACCCGAGTTGTTGGATTTGATGGTTTGGACCAGGAATCTGTGTGAGGAGCAAAGACAGCTAAGTTTGGAGTATGGAATCAGAAGATTATGCAGGGAGGGGGTTTTATCCGGTTGCTTAATAATTTTAAACTCTTCAGTGAGTTGGTTTAGTTTGAGAAGATTGGGTAGTTCTAGCCAATCAAGTTTCCTTAGGTTAAGGCAGTGATGAGTTCTGTAAGGACCTCCTACTACAAATCTGGCGATGTGATTGTAGGCAGCAGAGAGTTTGTTGATCTCACTTTTGTTAAGGAATGAAAGCACAGGAGAGGCATACAATAAAGTGGAGAGTAAATGCGTACGAGAGATAGTTAGTTTGGCAGTAGGGGTTAGAAAGTTTTTAATTCTGTACAAGGATCCAAGTTTCTTATTTACAGTCTTTATGGTTTGACTAATATACATATCAAATCTAAGCCTACTATCAATATTGACTCCTAATAGTTTAGTGTTGGTAACAGGCTCAATCATGGTACCATTAATAGATTGAACAAAGAAGGGACTATTGTTAGATTGTGGTGTAAGTTGGACTGGTGGAGTAACTGAGGTGGGAAAAAATACTAGTAACTTGGGTTTTTTTGGATTTAGAATGAGTTTCCACTCCGAGAGCCACTTTTCTACTATAGCAAAGCAGTTTTGGGTTATTACTTGTAGGTCGGGCAGATCAAAGTGGAGTCATCTGCATATTGGATGCAGGTGGCCTTAGGGATGACTGAGTGAAGATCATTTATGAATATGGAAAAGAGAAGAGGACCAAGTATGGAGCCCTGGGGGACCCCTATGGTATTCGGTAGCAGTTGAGAGAGCTTATTTTCCCAACGAACTGCCTGTTGTCTTCCAGAGAGGTAAGCTTTGAACCAGCTAAGGGCCGGATAATCAAGGTGTAAGGTTTCAAGAGTGTGGAGCAGTAGTTGGTGATTGACCATGTCAAAGGCTTTTGACAAGTCAAGAAAGAGGGCTGAAGATATTTTTTGTTATTGCGGTTCTTATTGACTGAGTCAGTAAAAGAGAGGAGGGCGGTAGTCGTACTATGGTGGGGTCTGAAACCGTGCTGAGATTTGGACAGTAGATTGTTTAGGGTGAGATGGTGAAGGAGTTGTTTATGAACACATCTTTCCAAGATTTTGGCTATTGGAGACAGTATTGCTATAGGTCTATAATTCGATGGGTCAGTGGAGGAGCCACCCTTACGAAGTGGGATGACATGGGCTATCTTCCAAATGGAGGGGATAGTGGCCTCAGTTATAGTTTGGTTAATTAGAATTGAGATGGGATAGGCTATGGCATCTGCTGCTATTTGTAGGTATTCAGCTGGGAGTCGGTCAGCCGACAAGGTGGTTGGTTTAAGTTTCTTCAGTAAGGATCTAATGTAGGAGGTGGAAGCTGGCTGGAGAGTAAAGCAGGGTAGAGATTCATCATTAAACTTAGTTGGGGGGAAGGAAGGATGGGGAAGCTGATTAGCTAGGGTCTGAATGGTCTCTGTGAAAAAGGAGTTAAAAGTATTGGCTACCTCTTCTGGGTTTTTACCAATAAGTGTTTCTGGGGTGGGAGTAGACGCTTTCCCTGAGTGGAGGAGGTTGTTTAAGCCTGCCCAGAACTTCTTTGGATTGTTCTGGTGCTTATCTTGGAGGTGACAGAAATAGTTCTTTTTATCTAGGGTAGTGTCTTTTTTCGTTGCATTTCTAAGTTGCTGGAATTTAATGCGATCTTGAGGTGCCTTAGTAGTTCGCCATTTGTCCCAGGCCTGATCTCTAAGTTTGATTTTGGATTTGGTTTCTCTAGTTAGCCATGGTGCTATCCGAGTCTTGGTTCGGATGAGTCTGTTAGGTGCATGAGAGTCAAGAATGTTGAGGAATGTGTCAGTAAAAAATGTCACACTCTCATCAAGGGGCAGGGTTTTTAGCTTGGACCAGTTACAGGATCTAAGTTCAGTTAGGAATAGTGTTGGAACAAATTTCTTCTTATTTCTAACAAGTCTATATATAGGAAGGTTTATGCTGGTAAATTTGTTTTTTATTATGTAGGTGACGTGGTGGTCACTAAGATCATTCGGGAGGGTCCCGGTAGTATATTTATGTGCGTCTTTATTAGTAAGAATCCAATCAATTATACTTTCTTTATGGTGAGCAGTTCTGATTTTTGTAGGGGAGACAATATTTTGGGAGAAGCCATGTAGATTAATGGGCATGGGATTAGTCTGTGCGGAGCATTGGGTCCAGTCAATATTAACATCCCCTAGTACAATGGTCTCCTGAGGGTAGTTTGAGGCTATCCAATTTAGTGTTATCTCCATAGTTTCTAAGTTATTCCCTGGCGGAATGTAAATTACAATAAGATTAATACTTTTTTGGTTATTTAAGCATATTTTTAGGGCAATTAACTCTGCATTAGCTACCTTAGGTGGTTGAATAGGATTCAAAATGATATTAAGGGTACTTTTATACATGACAGCTATGCCCCCACCCCTTTTTTTCCCCTATCTATCCTGAGAATATTATACCCAGGTGGGAGGATCTCTTCATCCTTTGTGACTGGTTTGAGCCAAGTTTCTGATAGACACATAATGTCGGGGAGATGTATAGCTAACAAGGCATGTAGATTATGAACCTTGTTGTTTAGGCTTCTTAGATTAAGATGGAAGATAAGGAGGGAGCTAGCTGATCTTTGGGCTGATATTGAAGTGACTGAGTCAGGGTGAGTGGATGGGCCTGGGTTCGGATGTATATCACCATCTTTAGTGATACATTTCTACAAATGGTATAGGAGTCTTTGGAGCTTATATAGTACCTTTAGTCCACGTTTAGATGTTGTTGCCTTTGTGTATGTTTGGGTGAGATATAGGCTTTTTTTGCTTAGGGTTTCTATGGGGTAGTAAAAAGAAGAGATCTCTTTCGAGAGAGGATGTAAGAGATTGCAGGTTTGGTCCTTTGGGTAGTGGGATCCCTTGAGTTTCTGGTTTTCGTACCTTGATAAGTAGTAAGGAGTAATTAAAAGTGGCAATAGTAATGGAATAACAAGATTCACTACTTTACCCATTTTGTAGTGTAGGGTTAATCTAATAGGGTGTGTAGGACCTGGAAGTGGTAGTCCAATAGCGGCTATTGGATGGAGTTGTGGGAGGAGATAGGTTAGATGATTGGGCGAGGGCGATTGGCTTAGAGCTAAGAGGGGTGTGGTTTCTAGTCTAATAAAAGTAAAGATAGTGGGGGCGGGTGGGATAAGGGGGCAGGGAGGGGAGCGAAGCAATCTATATGATTTCTAAAATATATATATATATTCCTTTCAATTTTTTTATAAATCTTTCCCATTGTATTTCTCTCTTCATATTTATTCCAAATGTTATTCCCAAGATATCTATCTCTTCATCATTAAAATGAATACCTTCTAATCCCCCCCAAAATTCAATTCCTTTACTTTTGTCTTTATTAATACACAAGCCAAGCATATTTAAATATTTATATAATTTTCTAATTCCTTGTTCCATCCATTTCTTATTCTTAGTAATTGACACTATATCATCTGCGTAGGTAAGAATAATTGGGACATATACTCTCTCTTACTTATTTTTATTAGTTTTTGACACTATATCATCTGAGTATGTAAGAATAATTGGGACATATACTCTCTCTGTCTTTGCCTTGCCATTTTCAGTTCAATGTTCATTTCACTTGCAATCACATTCATAACAATGCAAACAATATACTGCTTGCTGGACAACCCTATCTAATCCCACATTATTCTTATTTTTTCACTTAACCATCCATTTAATATTATTCTTACATTATTATTCTCACATACTGATCTTATAACTTTTATTATTTTATGGCTTACATTATAATCTCTTAAAATACTCCATAATTCCTCATACTGTATTCTATCAAATGCTTTACTCACATTTCCTGCTATTATTTTAGTTTCCACCTTTTTATTTATACTATTTAACACGTCTCTTAATATCCATAATAAATATTGACTTCATTTCCCCTTTTTCCAAAAAATAAAGGCTCCAGAAACCTATCCACACCATTATCTAATTGTCTCCCTATTATTTTCATAAATCTTTTATAAATCCATATTGTTTAATACTATTGATCTCCAATTTCTAATATCATCTTTTTCTCCATTTTCCATATAAATTTCATGGCTCCCATGCATATCTCTCTTTAGCTATCCCTATATCTAATTACTCATTCAATACTTCCACAAAATATACTTTTTGCCATTCTTCCAGATTATAATACATATAGTGCTTAATTCCATCTATTCATGTAGTTTTCTCCATATCCAAACCTTTTAAAATTTCATTAGTCTCTCCTACATTTATATTTCTTCCATAATCATATTTTCTTCTTTACTTCATTTACTTACTTACCATATTTACCTCTATTTTATCTCCCTTTTCTTAAATGCATTTTTATTTTCTGATTTATCAAATATAATTTTTCTTGTGTATTTACTCTTTCTCCTTTATTGTTTTCAAACTCCCTTATTATTCTCTCATTTTTCAATCACTATCTTACTCAGATAATGACCCTCTTCTTCTTTTTTCCCATGTAGAAAGCACCTTCTGTGAAGAAATTAGACACTGATATTTGTGATAGCATGTCTGGCTGAGCTTTTGTATATAATTTTAGATTAGCCTGTGTATTATATGCCAGCACAAATAGCTATAATATTGTAAATAAGTTCTTACATGTTGATTTATAATCTGTTTGTACAGAATATTTTAAAGACTTGAACAGTGTCATTTTACACTTCTAACTGTGCATGTTTGTGAAAAGAGATTCTAAATGCAAACTATCTCAGATTCAGCTGATCATCAGATGATGTCATCAGAAAGCTGACAGTTGTTATGTGTTACTGTCAGAAGCTAAAAGACAGGAAGGAACTTTTAGAAAACAGCTGTTGGTCGATTTCTAAAATATGAAATGAAAATTAGAACCAGAACAGTTGACAGGAAAGTCTATAAGAGAGCCTGCTGAAGGCAGTTAGTGGTGAGTTGCCAGAAGCCAGTTACAGTCAGTTGTCAGTTACAGCAATGACAGTTGCAGATGCACTGTGCAATGGATACCCAAAAAGGACTCGCCAAGAACTGTAAGTGTGCCTTTCCTCTGTTGTAGTAATTTAGCTTAGATCAGGGGCACTGTTCTTTAGTCAGATAGAAAAATTATAACTAATCAGTTATATCAGTTAGAGTTTTTCAAAATGTTGGATTTCTATCCTATAGTATTGATTTCATTTTCCTGGTGACTGAGTTCTGTTTGTTTATTGAAAATTACTGTTTTATATTTTTTAATCATTTGCTCATTATTAAATATTTTTATTAACTTACATTGTGGCTGGTCAATCAGTGTTTTTCTTTAGGGATCTGAGAGTGTTTATACTTGCTTTGATAATTCCCAGGGCCACTCCAAAAGCCTGGTTGCTTAGGTTATTTGCTACTATTTGTTTCAATATTTAATTTTCATAACTGGATACCTCTTTTAGAAGGGCATGAAGACACTCTGATTGGTGGCAGCATTACCATAGTATTTTGGGGAAGGAACATAGGTGGAATTCTGTGTCAGGATTCCCAGAAATGCTTGGATGTGTGAGATTTAATTTATTTACATGTGAATGTATCAGAGGTCTTAAACTGGGACACATTGCTTTGAAGTGTGCAATAAGGAGTTACATTAGAAGTGGACAGAAGTATACAGTCCAGTCCCAGGCTATACAGCATGTTCCTGTTTTGCTGTTAGGGGAAAATTGATAGTAAGGGATGTCACATTAATTGGTGACAGTTCAGTTGGATATTATCTGGACATCACACCTTCACTTATATAACATTTTTGCCTAGATCATTTCATATATTTCATATATTTCTTTCACCTTTTCATAACAGTTTTTATTATTTCTTAATGTTTCTCTAAATACTGTCCAGCTTAATAACTTGTATTTTTTCTTTTCTTTCCTTCTTCTCATCACTTGACATTTTAAAAAGCATATTTTTATATTTTTTCTTTGAAGCTTATCCACCAATCAGTCCAGTTTTCATAGAAAATTCTCATTTCTATGTGATCTTTTTATAATTGATCTGTTTTTTTTCCTGTCTCCTTCAGCAAAATCTGTCCCAGTTAATCTTTTAGTACCTTTACCTAACCTTATATATTCTTCATTTTCCTTTACTTCTACCCGTATAGACAAATGATCTGAAAAACCTGTTTCCTTTGTTCCTTCTTTTATCATTTTTAAACTATCAGATATTACAAAATAATCAATCTCTGTTTTAATCTTATTTCTAAGTCCAATGTTTATTACCCCTTGTATATAATTTTATACTTTTCATTGTTTCATATACCCTCTTGACATCATTCCCTTCTTTATTTATTTTCTTAAATCACAGTTAAAATCTCCCACTAATATTATTTCTTTATTCACTCCTACATAATTTAAGATTTTTTAAACCTTCCCCTCTTTCTTTTTTAGTAACATATGCATATATTACAATAATTCTATACATATATTTCATATATCTTCTATCTAACATTGTTATTCTACCTAACACAGCTATAGCATAGTCTACAATTTAAACTCTTTCATAACATAACACAGCAATACCTGAACCTGTATCTTTCTGATATTCCATACAATGCTTTTACCCCATAACTTTTCCATCTGCATCCTTTCTTCTTCTTCTGTTAATATTCTTGCATCTTCTAAAATAATTATAAGCATGTCAGGTAGCATACACCATTCCAAGACACCTAACCTAACCTTCTTTTAATGTTCTTTATACTATTAACATTTATTGATAGAACTTTCAGGTTCTTTCATATTTATTGTATTTCCATCTTACCCTTGTCTTTTTTCTTATTTTCTTTCATAATCACATTTTAAATATTATTTTTTGTCTTTCAGCCTTCTCCTTATTGATTTTTCTTTCCTCTCACTATTTTCCAGCTTATATCTTCTTCTTCACTTGTTTCCAGTACTAATTCTTAACCTTAATTATTTTCATTTCTGTTATACATTATTCTTTTATTCTCCTCTTCTATAGCATTTTGTTTTTCATGTTCATAGGTTCATATATTAGTACTAGGCTAATTGCCCTTGTGGGCCATTTTAAGCCTAGCCAATTACCCCATGTGAGAATTAAACCCTGCACCTTGTGTCTGCCAGGTAAACACCTTAACCATTCTGCCATCCTCCCACTGCTTTGTCCTACATGCTTTTCTATGTCATATACACATTCTTGTATTTGTTCTTGTTTTTCAACTTGTATTTGTTTATCACAATTTACCCAGTCATGTCCTATTTTCCCACATCACATTTCTTACACATCAAATCACATTTCTTTGCTTCATGTCCCATCTTTGTACAAACAAAACATTTTCTCTTATCACAATTACTTATTAAATGATCATTCTTTCCACAGAAAAACAAGATTTTGGCTGCCCCTATATCTTACAAAACCTCTATTGCCTTCAACATTTATTACATTTGTAATATGTACAATGTTGTCATTTTCCATTTTGAAAATTACCCCACAATCCCACCCCCAGTCTATAAACCTTAATCATTATATATTTTCATAGTTCCAAAATTTCCTTACATACAATTTTTAAACAGTTTTTCAATGCTTCTTTATCCACCTCAGTTCAAAATTGCACAGCAATACTTTTTTGTCTCTGTATTAAAAGTCTGCACTACAGTCTTTTTTTTCAAATTTCTCTAAGAAACTTTCCATATATTGTCCCGTCTCAAACAAAATGTCACAGTAAGTCTCTTTAATAAGATGAATAAAAGCTCTTATCTCTTTAGGTGATGTTCCCAATGCTGCAATAACTGTGTTCCACGCATTATACCTTTCAAGTTCTTAACGTTCCTTAATGATAAGCCATACAACAATTTTTTTTTCACTATCTCTTTTTCCCCTTCTCCCTCTCTTACTTGCTTCTTGCCTTTCACCATTCTTGCACACAATTTTTTCTTTTCTGTAATTTCTCTCACTCGTCTTCCTGAATTCTGTCCATAATATTGCCCCAAGACACTGCTGCTTCACTTTCTGGTTCACTCTGATTTATCATTTCCCTTAGATATACATCCCACCAACCCTCCTGATTGAAGGGCTGTAACCATACACTCCAACCTCAGCACAGAAAACAAATCTTTTTGAAATATGTACTCAGAGTCTTGCAAAGGTTTGATTACCTTCTTTTCACCATCCTCCTTCACTTCACCCTTCTCCTGCTTTCTCAATAACTCAGCCAGTTCTTCAGTTTTATTCTCCTTAAGCAACCAACAACTTTTAGGATCCACTACCTTCTCTGAATTATCCTCTTCTTTTTGCTACTTGCTGACCTACTTACTCACTGCCTCCATCTTCCTTCCAGTTTCTCTGAGCTGCCTACACACTCAGAACAGAAGCTAGAAGTGTAACAATGGATAGTGTCCCTGTACACTCAAAAAGGTGTAGTGAAAGTTCCCCAATGTCATGGCCAAATTTTTCCTAGTAGTATAAATACCACCTTAGATCATCTCCAAAAAGAGGCCACTAGCCTAGTGGGACTAAATTGGTAATCAAAGGAAAAATAAAGTTTGTTATTTTTAAGTTCTTTTGGCATGCTGACACACTCACAATTATAACTTGTAAGACTGTGCAGCTGACATTCTTCATTTCTCCAGATCATGTCAGAACTGGTGATAGAAAGGCATATGTATTCAGTGCCATCTCACCTAAGTGCACTACGATGGAATGACTGCCAGACAACAGCATTAGGTCCCAAAACAGAACTAAGCATCAAATATCAAAAATCACTATGGTTATAGATCCAGGAACCATGGCTACCATGGGTCTCACATAGGGCACTGGGGAACAAGTCTGTCAGACAGATGTTGTGACCCCAGCAGTTATAGTGTCCTATGTTGTAATCTGTACAGTCATCGTAGAATGTTGCACATCAGAAAAATGACACCCAATATTTAAATAGCTACACACACACACACACACACACACACACACACACACACACACACACACACACACACACACACACACACACACACACAAAACTCTTAACTGCTCTATATTACCATTTAGACCAATGAGAGAAGACCTCATCAAAGTCCAAATGGAGTAAATTGACTGTTAACTTCCAGCTATTCTTTGATTTGATTAAACAAATGAAAAGCAAAATGCATTTAAAACACTAAACCATCAGTACAATTGGCTTCTAGCTGCCTTTGCTTTTGTTTCATTTTTGAATCTGTATATTGCTACTGATCCTTTGAAAATATCAATAATATAGTGTAACAAGAGAAAAATAGAAAAAAGACAAAACTTTCATTAAAACAGCTATAACCTGAACGTCATAAAAAAAACAAGATTTGCTAGCATAAACTAATAGTAGTAGTAGCAGGAGGAAGAGGGCTATTTCCAGGCTTATTTAAGTAAGCTACCAATGCATGTAATTTCCTCATGAACTGCAGAAAGAGGGAATTTTGGGTACATAGTGGGAGCTGGGAAGAGCACTCTAAACAAATATAATGGAGTCCAGACACACCTGAGATGGCTTAAAATAAATTTATTGTAAAAACCAATATACAAGCGCTTTCACCTGCCCAATGCAAGGCTTTTTCAAGTATAAAATAACAGATACAATTCTACCATTTAAATACCCTTTGCCCTGTAAAAAGGCACCAATTATTTAAAGAAACACAGTTTTTTAAAGCCAAAAAGTTTATATTAGAACACATCCATTCCCTTGTGTACATCACTGTTTTACTACAACCAAATCCTTAATATTTTACACAGTCTGCTTAATACACATATTCACTAAACATTATGCATTTTTCATTTAGAAAAAGTGTGTATATGTGTAAATAACCCTAAAAATAATTATAATTCCCTTGCTTTCTTCACTAAATAAGGCTTTATAGATATATGTTCATTGAGAACGGGGGCATTAGTTACACTGACTTTTAGTTGCCAGTAGGTCTCCCTACAGCTCGACCAGTTCTCCCAATCCCCTCCTCTAGGGTCCCTTAAAACATGTTCCAAAATACCAAAGCAAAATCCTGCATGACTAGGTTGTTTACTAAGGTGTCTATAGAGGGCATTATTTACATTTTCCTTCTTGATGTTATAAATATGTTCATACATCCGTTTGAGAAGAATAATGGTAAGAAGGGTAATCAAGAGACTACAGGAACAAAACAATGTGGAAGACGTGGCTATTGCAGATATATTATTGATCGGGATAAAATAGTTTTGGAAAACAGTTCAAACAGTGTTATTAATTTTAAAAGAGGAAATTGTACAACAAAAGGTATAGTTTACTTAGCTGTATGTATCGACTGTTGTAGTTTTTATGTAGGTAAATCAGAGCGGGCATTAAATAAACGGATGTATGAACATATTTATAACATCAAGAAGGACAATGTAAATAAAGCCCTCTATAGACACCTTAGTAAACAACCTAGTCATGCAGGATTTTGCTTTGGTATTTTGGAACATGTTTTAAGGGACCCTAGGGGAGGGGATTGGGAGAACTGGTCGAGCTGTAGGGAGACCTACTGGCAACTAAAACTCAATGCAACTAATGCCCCAGGTCTCAATGAAGATATATATATATAAAGCCTTATTTAGTGAAGAAAGCAAGGACATTATAGTTATTTTTAGGGTTATTTACACATATACACGTTTTCTAAATGAAAAATGCATAATTTTAGTGAATATGTATATTAAGCAGACTGTGTAAAATATTAAGGATTTGGTTGTAGTAAAACCATGCTGTACACAAGGGAATGGATTGTTCTAACATAAACTTTTTGGTTTTAAAAAACTGTGTTTCTTTAAATAATTGGCGCCTTTTTACAGGGCAAAGGATAGTCAAATGGTAGAATTGTATCTGTTATTTTATACTTGAAAAAACTTGCATTGGGCAGGTGAAAGCGCTTGTATATTGGTTTTTACAATACATTTATTTTAAGCCATCTCAGGTGTGTCTGGACCATTTGTTTCTTCAGTAAATTGGTTTTCTGGTTAATGGTCCCTGCTACCTTTTTGGTTAAATATCATAGAGTACTAATTTCTTGAACTCAGTTAATCATGCCCTGACTCAGGAATGGGGTCCACTTCTGTCTGTTATTAGAAACCCCAAACATTTACAAAAGTTGAGAAAGGGAGATTCTATTGGTCCATTTAACAAAGCAATTGCAAAAGCAATAGCACAGTGCTACTACAAAAACATACCAATAATACAGGCAGCTGTCGATGCCACAGTCCTACAGTACATTAAATCGAAAGACTTTTTTATAATTTGGTCCTCAACTTGATGTGGATTTGGCCATTTACTACCATTTGTAAAAGGCCGGTTGTATGATTTATAAGGTTTAGATGTTGTGAGGTGTGCGTACACACACACACACACACACACACACACACACACACACACACACACACACACACACACACACACACACACACGTTTACTGTGATTGTCTGTGAACAATGGACCCATTTTGTACTGATTCCTGCCTTATGGTCATCACTTGTGTTAGGAGTCCAAGCCAGCAAATAGTGCTCAGATAAGTGTATTCATGCTTCTGTACTTGTTTTTTGTTTTTTTCTTTGTCTAGGTTAGGATCCAGCTCATGACCCTGAAATAAATAAAGCATATACTGAAAACATGTCTATACATTGATTTCCTTTGATTTGCTTGGTACAGCTACATAATGTTCATTTATTTTAGCACTGTGTGCATATGTAGCTGCCATCAAACTCTTGCAGTACATGATACTGAAAACAAACACAGTGCCTCAAAAATGAAATAAGAAAAGAATATAAATCTAAAGCAAATGACTTACATCTCTTTCAGTATTTCCTGGCTGAATATAACGAAGTGTATGTTACTAAGCATGGAGGTCAGGAGTCCATTAAGGAATCTGTCCTTATTTCCCAGTTGCCACTGAGCACTATCTGGTTAGATGACTTACACAGAGTCATGTAGCAGACAAATTGAGACTGAGGGAATATTTAATATTCTAGCTTTTTGCTTTTGAATAAAGAGAAAAAAACACAAAATCAAGAGCACGTCTTTAAAATTAATTCACATTGCTCAGAAAGATGATACAGTAAATTAATTTGCCTTAAAGTGTATTTTTTAAGGAATTAATCTTTGTTTATTTTGTCTTATTTGTACACAAATGTTTTGTGAGAGAAATATGTTTTTTCCATGACAAATCCACTTTGATACAAAATTCAGCACTTCCATTAAATCAGAGACAGCTGTGACAGATGTTTTTGCTTGTAAAAGTTTACTGCGTCATCTTGTTCTATCACTTACCTCTAACTATGGCAAGGCAAGAGACTGCCACATGTTGGGTTTAGCCCTATATAGTATAAAACCTGTATTAGATATTTATGGTTGTTTGTCTCATATGACATCATTTGGAGGAATCATGTTTCACCAGTTTAGCAATGCTGACAGATCAGTTCCCAACCATATGACAAGACTAATAGCCTTGTTTGAGTATGATTTTCTTGAATTTTTGACAGACCTTGCCCTAGGAATACATTACAGTAAGCTGGTCTGCTTAGAAGAAAAAGTGACGGATTTGTCAAACTTATGTGCTGCTTCCATTGAGAGTAACACTTCTTATTATATATATGTTACACTAGTGGTATTTTGTATGCACAAATAGTTGGTATTTGAGGAAAACAAAACACAGTAAGGGTCTGTCCAATTCTGCAGTACCATTATGCATTTTGCTTTTTATCAAATACATTTCTTTTCTTACAGATTGCTGCTTCATTAAGGCAGCTCATATTGTAGTAAATTATGTCTTCTCAATGTTAGGTCCTTTGGAGTTGTCAAAGAAAAACTGAGCATGTTTGTCTTTTAGTTTCTGTCTGGAATATTTCTGAGAACAATACCATGACACTTGGCATTTTTTCTCGATGGCCGGAGAAGCTGAGCAAACTAGATCATAAACTGGATAATATTTACTGAACAGAAAAGAAAATAAATCAGTACTTCTCTGCCCTCTTACTGTGCATGTCATCTTATGAGTGACATGGTCTATATACTTGTGAACCAGCAATGTGATAATGTTTTACCTCGGTGTGCTCATACATATGTTAGGATCTGAATAATAACATGGTTAATGTTGCACACATAGTGCACTTGTTCTCTTTTGTATTATGTTATGATTGACCTTAAGTTCTTAGCTTATTTACAGTCCTTCTCATCTGATATCATTTATGTTGATATTTTCATATGCAGATACAAAGTCAGCATTGCAGGTAAATAAAACTCTCAAGTACAGGCTCTTTGCACCTTTTTTGTGAAGTAGATTAAAACAAATAAGCATTATTGGCTGTGGAGCACAATATTTGTACTTTTTTCTGTCCTGCAACAGTGTGATTTATACTAAAGAGTATTTGATTTTCAGATTTTCTGTATATAACATAGAGGGTTATGATCAGGTCTCGAATTATAACCATGTTATTATGTGTTTGAGACATGGAGGCCAAGAAATTCACCTCAAAAGGTTCATCTTTTTTTCCAATTTTTGAGTGTAATCATGGCACCCCATGCACTACAATATAGCCACCTTGTTGCTCAATAACCATTCACTTAAAGAGCATGACCACTCGCTCCATGTTTTAAGGCAATGCAGACTAATATACAGCACAATAACCAAGGCATGTGTAGTTGTCAATAAATATATATCTACACACACACACACACACACATATATATATATATATATATATATATGTGTGTGTGTGTGTGTGTGAGTGTGTGTGTAGTTTTGTGTTTTAAATTGTGATGTGGGTGTTTTGGTGAATGTGTAGTGTGGTGTGTGCAGTTTGTGTTTTTGAATTTCGCAGTTTTGGGCTCGGGGTTTTGATGTTTCGGTGTTTTGTGGATTAGGTCTCATGGTCTCGAAATACTGAAATTCGATGTTTCAGTATTTCGAGATTATGAAGTGAATTCATGTATATGGGAACACTACTAAATCTCGAACTTTTGAAATTTCGAATTTCAAAAGCTCGAGACCATGTAGCCGAAACAGCACATTACCTAAAGACCAGAAACGCGAAATTCAAAATCCCGATGGTAAGGGATTTTGAGTTAGTGCTTCTGGTGTTTCGGTTCAGGTAAGTATTGTGTGTAAGTGTGTTTGTGAGGGGCTTTAGTGTGTGTAAGTGTGTGTTGTGACTGTGGTGTGTGTGTGTGTGTGTGTGTGTGTGTGTGTGTGTGTGTGTGTGTGTGTGTGTGTGTGTGTGTGTGTGTGTGAGGGGCTATAATGTGTGGGTGTGAGTTTGCCTTGTGTGTATGTTTGTGCGATCTCGGAGTTGGAATATTAAAGTCGGGGGGTGTGGGGGGCACAGTTTATCTTTAGTGTAGGGTGGTTTGTTTGGTTATGTGGGGAGGCTGTGGATATGTTTGTGTGTGTGCTGTATGTATGTAGTACTTTCGCGATTTTGAATTTCGCGCTTTTAACATGTCGGTAATGTGGGGTTTAGGGATTATAGTCTTGGTATTGTGGGCTTTGGGATTGTGTACTTTTGGGATTAAGTAGTGATTCTGTATATATATATATATATATATATATATATATTTTATTTTATTTTTTTATTTATTTATCTATTTATTTTATTTTACATTTGTTGACCAGGAAAGTCCGGCTGGAACGAGGTCCATTTACAGCGGAGTCCCGGGGAGAAAAGCTCCACAATTAAACAATATGTACAGTGGGATTTTTACAATCCAAGATATTTCATACAAGAAGAACACATTTACAGTGATTTGTTCAAGCTAGCTTAATTTATACATATTAGGCCCTGAATGGCAGTTTTATATGCCTTGGGAGAAAAAAAAACTCCACCGTAACAATACAGTCAGCAGAGACATCACATAAGACAGTATAAATTGACAATATTTTG
Organism: Protopterus annectens; assembly: GCF_019279795.1. Classification (NCBI taxonomy): domain Eukaryota; kingdom Metazoa; phylum Chordata; order Ceratodontiformes; family Protopteridae; genus Protopterus; species Protopterus annectens. The sequence continues at coordinate 448,401,910 of NC_056745.1, forward strand.
TGCTAAGCAAGTTTAAATGTATCCAGAGGTAGGCCCTGTATGGCAGTTTTGAGGAGTTCTTAGTACTGTAATATAGAGACATTAAGCAGAGTACAGAGGGAGGTAGAAAGTATTTGAGGAGAGCAGGAAAGCATTTATCTGATGCAAGGGCAGAGCCAGGAATGCAAGAGGTGTGATTTAAGTGATTTTTTGAAGAGTGAGATAGATGGTGCTGAGGAAATATTCTGGGGGAGGTTATTCCACATTTTTGCTATGGTATGAGAGAAAAGAGCCTTTCCTGCAGTGTTGTTGGCATTAGTTATACATAAAAGGGTTTTGTTGGATGAGCGAAGTGGACGGTTTGCTGAGTATTGGTTCAGTAGTTGGTTCAGGGCTGGAGTCTTGTGGGGATTCTTTAGGATGTTATAGGTGAGGACTAGTTGGTGGTAACTAATTAAATGAGGAAGTTATGACCACTGTAGCTCCTTTACAACAAGGCAATGATGGCTTCTAAAAGCAGAGTTATTGGTGAATTTAGCGATCTTATTGTAACATGACTCTAGTTTGTTCGTGTCTGTTTTCCTAATGTGGGTTAGCATTGGAGATGCATACATTAGGGTAGACAGAAGGTGGGTTTGGGCTAGGGTGACCCGTGCTTGGTCTGATAGGAAGTGTTTGTGTTTGTATAGGGTTCCCAAATTTTTATGTACTTTTTTAATGGTTTGAGAGATATGGACATCGAAGTGAAGATCTTTATCTATTTCAATGCCAAGGAGCTTAGTATGGAGGGAGGGGGAAATTGTGGTGCCATTTATGGAGGTGATAGTGAAGGAAAGAGGGGTGGATCTGTATTTGTTAGGGGTGAATAGGAGTAATTTGGTCTTGTTGGGGTTAAGAATCAGTTGGATATCAGTAATCCATTTTTCAATGGAGCTGAAGGATTCCTGGGTAAGGTTTTGAAGAGTGGTTAGGGATGGGGCTGAGCAGATTAAGGTGGAGTCATCTGCGTACTGTATAAGTGATGCATGCAGTGTGGAGGTGTGTAGTCTGTTGATAAAAATAGTGAATAGTAATGGGCCTAGTACTGAGCCTTGTGGAACACCTATGGTGGGTGATAGTAGAGGTGATAGTATTCCTTGCCATTTGATTGAATGTTTCCTATCAGAGAGGTAGTTTTTGAACCAAGCAGTTGTGGAGGGGGCAAAGGACATGGAGGATAGAGTGTCTAGAAGTAGGTTATGTGAGACCATGTCAAATGCCTTAGAGAGATCTAACAATATGGCTGATACAAAGTTGTTGTTATTTCTAAGATGGTTAACCTGGTTAGTAAAAGACAGAAGAACAGTAGTTGTACTATGGTTTGGGTGGAAGCCATGCTGAGTTGAGGAGAGGAGATTATGTGAAGTTAGGAAATGCATCACTTGGGTGTGAATACATTTTTTAAGGAGCTTGGACAGGGGGGATAGGATAGCAATGGGGCAGTAGTTTGATAGCTCATAGGAGTTGCCACCTTTGTGTAGGGGATAATATGTGATACTTTCTATAGTTGAGAGATGTAAGCTTCTTGTATGGAGCAGTTAATCAGAATTGAGACAGGGTAGGCTAGGGACTCTGCTGCTAGTTTTAGGAAACTAGTGGGTAAGCCATCAGCTGTGAGAGTGGTAGGTTTTAGTTTTGAGAGTAGTTTTTTTGACTATGGAGGTTGGTACAGGTGAGAGAGTAAATGATGGTATATTATTGTGATCCTTAGTGGGGTGGATAGAGAGTTATTGCTAGATAGCTGGGTAGATAGTGATAGAATAGAATCTATGAAGTGATGGTTGAATTGAGAAGCTATGCCACAGTGTTTGTGTTGGGAGCAATATATATATATATATATATATATATATATATATATATATATATATATATATATATATATATATATATATATATATATATATATATATATATATATATATACTTTTTTTTCCCTGTAACAGACAGGAAAACTATGATAACCAATGGAGAAGAGCTGCTCTCAGAATTTAAGATGCCCTCTAGGGATTAGCAAGACAGGTTTCTAGTCCTAGCAACTGAAGGCAGTTTGGAGAAATATCTCCTAGGAGATTCTGTACATAAAAGGAGAATTTTGGAAAAAATGTCCTTGTATGTGAGCAAGTAGTACCAGCCTGAGGACAGGCTGACTTATAGTGCAATAGCAATGTGGAAATTGGAGAAAGTTTCTAAAGGATAGTATTCAACCTGGGGAACACACCAAATGACATTACCAGAAAAGTGCAGAGCCTGGGAAGACGTAAAGAAAAATACGTACTGTGTATGTTTTAGTCGGGCATGAGAAACAATCTGTAATAACTGGCAAAGAATTATGCTTATACTAGACTACAAGTAATTAATTTCTGTTGTTTATTCTGCTGAAGAAAGCAATCTTTTTTTATTGACTTATGTAACGAATAAAGCCAATTATGTATCTGTTAAAGTTAATACTCATGCCTTTCATTTCATTTGATATCTGATAACAAGGTAAAATCTATGTCTCTCTCTCTCTCTCTCTCTCTCTCTATATATATATATATATATATATATATTAACTTAATATGAAGTCTATGCATACTACAGTTAATTTTGCACCACAATATATGCTCCATATTTTGCATTTCTAACACATGAAAACAGCATGCATCAATCAGCCACTATGCTATAATGTGTGTGTGTGTGTGTGTGTGTGTGTGTGTGTGTGTGTGTGTGTGTGTGTATATATATATATATATATATATATATATATATATATATATAGATATAGATATAGATATAAAGAGAGAGAGAGAGAGGAATGGGGAAAGGAATGTTGTTGAATCACAGGAGAATATCAGCTCCTCTACATGACAAGCAAGGAAGGAAGGAAGGAACACAAAGGGCTGTGGGAGAAAATAAAGGTGTGGGGTAAGAGGATAGCTATTACAGTCCTGCAGGATATAAATTTGCAAGAAGAAGCTTCAGAGATTTAGAGATTCCAAGCTGCAGTGTGCAAAAGGAGTGTAAGTTTAATGAGGTGATGAACCACAAAGGGTTCAGCTAACTGCAGTGGGACTGGACCAGAAAGGACAGAATTCTGCACACGGTGCCCATCAAGATGGAGGAGATCAGAGATGTACCATTAGCCAAAAGTGATAGTGCAGCTGTGTGGCTTAGAGTGAGGAAAGAGTAAGAACACAGGAAAAAGATGATGACGTGAGATTTCAGGGGAGTGGATCATGATGAGACAATGTGAAAGGCAAATTAAGTTACTGTTAACAAACTGATAGAGCAATCAAGGTGTGGGAATGGGTTAGGGATGTGTCGACAAGCATTGGTGAGACAGGCAAAAAGAAAAGATTAGTTCTGCAACACTGGAAGGCAAAGCCAGTGACGTAGCTTGAAAGGCAGCACATACAGAATGTGGAAGGCAGGGTCTGGAGAGTTGAAGGAGACAAAGTGCAAGGGGGGTGATAATTTCAACAAAGGAGGTGAAGGCGACCGTGTTTCAAGCTAAATGGGAGCTGACAGAAGGGGTCAAGAGGGGAGAAGAAAGGCAGAAGGAAGGGGCAGAATTATCCAGGTAGACCAAAAATGAGACAGACACCATGGAAGACTGCAGAAAAGCAGTTTTGCTAATTGAGTAACTTATTCCTGTTGTAAACACTGAAATTAGGGGGAGGGTACTAAACTGATATGAAAGTGGGACAGCTTAGAGTGAACAGTAGACAGAACAGGATAGAAAAGGAGGAGGCTGAGAAGGAACTGTCTTCTCTAAGAAAGGATAATTACAAGGACGAGCCTGATTAAACAGATTTAAGATACTCTTTTGTGTCAATGTGCCGTACAGGAAAAGTAATTAGTTGGCCAACACTTCCCCATCTCACAAACAACATTATTTCAAACTCATCCCCCTTAACTATATATACCAACTCTGACATTGCACTACAGTGGGGAAAAGTGAGATGGGGAAGTGTTGGCCAACGAGTTACTTTCCCCATCTCATAGGTTCGATGAAGTGCACATTTGAGGAATGGATGTTCAGTGTTTTGCTTTCGATGATGTGCCATTTGATGGTTAGTCCATTCAATGATTAACCATAGATCCCTTATAATCCTAGCAAATTCAGGCAACTGAGTCTTGTGACCATTTATACCTTTCAGTAAAAACCCTCAAATCCTAACCCCTCTCTCGAAGAGGGATAAGCCAGTCAAGTCCAGGGCAAATTTGTAAGTACCAATTCATTCATCCAGTTCCCATCCGAAAAAAAGATAATATATCACACTGCTTAATTTGCAGGGCAGTCTTTTCCAGAGGAGGAGGAGGAGCTGCATGATGACCTTATCTCTGCATCATGTTTTATTTATCTGCTGCTACTGAAGATTTAGGTCATGGTACTGATTTAGTGAGTCTATTTCATTTGTGGAGATACAACAGATCCGGGACTACTGAGTCCCTAATGACACAGAAGGTAAAGCATAGGTCTCCCATGAGGACTTTGTAAGACACTGAAAAAAGGAAAAAACGTTTCCAATCTTTTTTGGTAGCTGTGATCTTATTTATGAACTTCTGTTTTTTGTTTTAAGTATTTGATATATCTAGGGAAGTACAGCCCAAATGGGGCATTGTATTCAATAACTGGCCTAATCAGTACTGAATGTAAGGGAAATATTATATCTTTAGATCTGGATAATATTCCTTTGTGAACTACCTGCATTAAGTAAGAGGATTGCTGGACTGTGGCTCTCTTGTGATGATCAAAATAGAGGAAATTATCAATCTATGTTCCAAGGCCCCCAAAACTTCTTATTTTGAAGTGGAGTATTGTCTATGTTGTATGCTGCTTGCTGTATGCTGGGGGTGGGGTAGTTTACCAAAATAGAATATTGTATTCCTTTGTATTTAATTTGAGTCCATTTTTTAGTATACCAGGTATTTTCAAGTATAAGTTCTTGCTGCAGGGTTTGGGTGCCAGATGGTAACTTGACAATTTTCCCAATTTGCGGTCATCTGCAAACTTAGTTAGCCAATGGTCCTGGCTCATGGTCTAGAGATCTAAAAAGTAAATGTCAAAGAGAAGAGGTCCCACTACTGACACCTATGGGACACCACTGGTCATCTTCATACACTCTGGTAATGAGGCACAGGCAGCTTGATGTGGAATTATTTTATAGCAAAGATTTTTGTCAAATTGCACCTTCTATTATGTGGAGTATTGTGAAAATAAAATATAAATATTTGTGCAGTTTATAATTTTCCCCATTATACCCTAGTCTGTCAGTAGCAGGTGGGAGCAGATCTCTGTACTAATATACTTAAAGCAGTTACCCTTTACTGTCTGTTTATCCTTCAAAAAGGGCTGTTATAAAGTCTTAACACTCGGAATTTCTAGAAGATTTTAAATAGATTTTAAAAAGATTGAAACAGTTTGTAAAAATCATATGTGAACCCTTCTTGACAAACGTAGGCCCAAGTGTCATGATGTATGACTGCAGAGGTTAAGCCACTTGCCTAGTTACTCAGTTTGCAAACTAGAGTCATGGAACCATGCTTTTGTGATCTACTAACCAAATTCATAGCTTCTTACACTTGCCCTAGGCTATGCAGATGAGAGTTTTTCCTCACCTCCATGTGCCCTCCAAGGTAGGTTATCATTTTGTACAAGCACTGACCTTTAAAAACATATTTGTCATATAAGCTGAGAAAAGACTGGATTAAAATTCCATACAGCAAATTTCAATTATGTTAAAGTTCACTGTGGCAATTACAGGCAATATCACAGAACCACAGCTAATAGTTCTAATATGAACTGTAACATATATTATTTTTTTATTACAAAACAGAATCATATGTTCTATTTATAGTTCTAACACACTGCATTCAGAATAAGATCTTTGGAGATTTGAGACTTTATGAAAAATGTTATATAGTACATAAATTGATACTTTTATAATATGACTGCTATGTAGGTATTCTATGTGGTGCATTTATAAATATATGCAGACAAAAGGAAAGAAAGATAAACATGAAAGAAGATAGGAACTGAAAGAGACAAAGACATTTGTTTGTAGATGTGTTTTTCATTTAAAAGGAAATATAATTAATAAGTAAACTAAAATGATATAATCAACGTGCAGTTAGGAACCTCAAGTCAACTGCATCACATGAAGCTTTTTCATAGCAAGAGTGCTCAGAATGCCACATTTGTCCTATTTACATTTTTTATTTAATGTTTGTAATGCTTGTTAACTGGGTAAGTGAACTGATCAGAGGAGTCTTTTCAGTCAGGACCCTGGACAGAAAAGGCAAAAATAACATACACAGATCAGAATAACAAAACTATAATAAAAAAATAAATACTACAGCTAAGACAAAGTGAGGCTATTTGAAGGAAAACAGTTTGTTTAGCTATGGCTTAATAATACATACAACAACAGCAAGAATTACAAAAACAGAAAAAAAAGAATAAATCTAAATCATGAGTGATAAAATGACACAGTAGCCGACAGAAGTGGAGGTCTGTATAAAAAAAAAAGTGGAGGTCTGTATGGTTGTCCATTGATTTGGATGAATCACCCTGTCTCACAAAAGCAAATGCATTTATTTTCTTTAATAAAGCTTGACTTGAGAGACTTTCTTGAATATCCAAACTTGTTCAATGTTTTTTTCAAACACTTTTATTGAATTACCACTTGTGACATAAACAAATTTACATTTATATAAAAGTAATCAAACTTCATTAACATAACAAACATTATACTTCACATATATTGCTATATATCATATAACCTAAGCAACATTACATAAATTATTCAATTCCTGCCTTAGTAAACCATCACTTACTACATAGGCAATCATGCAATTACATAAATAACAAACCACACCAACACAAACCTAGTTGCAAGCATTTTACATCACAAACCATACTGACCCACTGCCAATTGCAAACATTATACATCACTTATAATCTACCCAATCTTTCTCACTCAGACATTACATAGCTCATACTTGTTCAATGCTTTTGTCTGTTCAGGGAAGTTGCTCCAGCCAGCTGGTGCTATTTTGGAAAATACCCTTTTTGTTTAGCCTGTGATTCTGTGTGAAGGGCACATTTCTTTATAATTGCACTGCACTGCACTCCTGAATGCAATATGTTCTTTGTGTGTGTGTGTGTGTGTGTGTGTGTGTGTGTGTGTGTGTGTGTGTGTGTGTGTGTGTGTGTGTATGTGTTCTTAGTGTAAAGGGTAAAATTATATGCATCCTTCTCATGAAACTTTATACAAGGTTCCATCTGCTGTAATTGGTTGCAGTCAGGTACTGACTGTACTTTACTAGGTGTTCAGCATTGTATGACTGTTGTTTAATATTCACTGCATGATTTTCTGATCTGACTTTATTTATCCTGTATGTCGATTCTACTATTTGTTACTGCACTTCATGTGCTAATATTATGTAGCTTATTAATTGAACTATATATGTCGGAGCTGTTCTCCCCAGGCCTCAGCTGAAAAATGGGATTCATGCCCAGTCAGACTTTCCTGGTAAACAAATGCTAAATTTAAAAAAAAATAAAAATAAGCTTAAGATTTTGCACACATTTCTTAAATGAAATCCATTTTTCTGTCCTTGATTCTGATGGGATTTCAGTGTATGTCCTTTAGGAGATCTGTAAATTATGTAAATTTGTAAATATTATTAGTTGGCTTTGTTTATCTTATGTTGGGCTGTGTTGTATTATATTTGCATACTTTGCTACATACTTAAGTTGTATTATGTTTCTATTATTCTGCTGTAAACCAAGTTATCTGTAATGCATCTCTATAAAGGCTTAGGTCATGGCTGAAAAGGGTCTATGGATCAGTGAACTTTCCCAGTTAACAAAGGATAAATAAGTAAATGCAATATATATATATATATATATATATATATATATATATATATATATATATATATATATATATGTGTGTGTGTGTGTGTGTGTCTGTGTGTGTGTATTTGTATGTATATAGATAAAAAGATATTACTAGATATATGGGTATAGACAGACAGATAGATGTACACTTTACATTGGTTTGATTGAAAGTACATTAAATGCACAGGTGTTCTTTGTGGTGTGTTTAGTCAATGTTTTGTTTTATTTATTTACTTATTTATTGATTTGTATTTTATGTTTGGTTTTCTGAAGCCTCTGTACCATTCAGGGAAGCAGAACAGCTAGTTCTTCAAGGAAGAAATTAATAGAATAACAAAGGTACATAAGTTTATATTACATTTATGAAAGAAGCTATCATCAGAACCAAATTGTGCATACACACACACACACACACACACACACACACACACACACACACACTTATATGTGTTGATATGCTCCACTGTGAAAGTTCTACGCAAGGAATGCAGAATAACCTACATGGCTCACAGCAGTGGGTAGTGCAAATCAGAAAGCATCTGAACTGCTTCTGCCTCCGTGCCCATTCCTACATATGCTCTAAATCTGCATTTTGTTACCGCTAACATCGCTGATGTGACATGTTGCACATTACTTTGATGGTGTAATGTTGGATGTACAGCTCACACCTGCTCATCAGTGATGCTGCACAATAACTGAGCACTGTAAGTGACACGTTTCTAGTGTTATTTTGTGTACAGATGTTCTTTGCTGTTAGATGACTGACACACTCACCATTCATGAAAACACATTCAGCGATAAAGACAGAATAATCAGCATCAAACCAAATATATGACATTAACCCACTGCCAGCTGAAAAACAAAAAATATCTATCTCCTGTATATCTAATATGCAAATACATTCCAATTTATCCAATGTGTACATTTACTGCACAGCCACACTCTTTTGGCAGTGAGTCAAACCCCTCGTGCACCCCCTGACATGGTTACAAACCTCCCACACCCCAAAACTATATATGTATACCAACTCCAAGATCATATAAACTTGAAGAAGAGGGAAAAAGTGCAAAGAACAGGGCACCTTTCTTCTCAGTTTTCACTGATTCAAACTGCCACTACTTCATGTTGACATTATATAAACCTACAAGGTCTGTCCCAAGGTACCATGCCTTCAGTCAAATTTTCTGTTCCATCAAAAGTGAAAAAAGAGTGTGCATGTTAGAATGAGACCGACAGACAGTCTGATTAAGGAATTTCTTCCTTAGCAGTATTGTGCTATCTTTGAAGGAGGTGCAGATGGCTTGCACTCCCAAAGAACTGTGTGTGTGTGTGTGTGTGTGTGTGTGTGTGTGTGTGTGTGTGTGTGTGTGTGTGTGTGTGTGTGTGTGTGTGTGTGTGTGTGTGTGTGTGTGTGTCTGTATGTGTGCAAGTAATGAAAGCTTCTTTCATAAACTTAATATAAACTTATGAACCTTTGCTGCCTTATTAATTTCCTCCTTGAGTAACTAATTGTTCTACTCCCGAATAGTACAGAGGCTACAGAAAATGCTGTATGTAACAGTGCAGTTCTCTGTTAATATGGTAAAGAGGCAAATTAAGCAGAATAAGTGAGTTATTCTGTTTGTTCCTGTCCTGCATCTCCTACAAGAGGATATGCCCTAGACTTTATGCACACTCATTCATGCTATCAAGCAGTTATTCATGCTTAAGAGGTCATAATAATGATCTTGGGCAAGTATCTAGTCAACTAGTCAGAAAAGGAATGTACACAGCTGTACTATTGCTAGCCAAGTGTCCCACTTTCTTTAAATTCCTCAAAACATGTTGCTTGATGGTCACAATAACCTGTCTCTTTCTCTCTCTCTCTCTCTATATATATATATATATATATATATATATATATATATATATATATATCAGGGTTTGTTAATAAAGAAAAGGAAATCTATTGCAGTGGCCAACAAATGCACATACAAATATTGAATTTTCCTTATCGTTCGTCCTCCTTTATTGCTGGTTCTCTTCCAATAAATAAAACCGACTCTTATCATATAGTCACTTGGTATAAGAGAAGCACAGCACACTTTCAAACAGCTGATATCATTTTATCTACCATGGGAGCTGTGAGTTAAAGTAGACAAAATATGAAATAGTGATGATGTATTCCAAAGCCCAGAAACATTGGTATTTATTTGAAATAAAAGGAAATAATAAAACAAGCTTAAATAAAATGAAAAAAAATGTTGGGAACATTTTCATACCTAGCAATCACAGAAAATTTAAGCAGCACAAAATGAGCTCATTATTAACATTTAGAAAGAGAAATAGAGGTGTTAGGTACATGACTAAGCTACTACAATTGCTTTTGAAAAATTCTTCTGTAATAGGAGTTTGAAACTTGAAAAAATATAGCATTAAGAAAAGGTACTGTTAACTGAATGAAATAAGTTTCTTCATTGTTGAAGCTTGTTGCAAACTGCATTTGTTGATTTGAGAAATGCTATGAAAAAATAAAGATAGGTAGCAATATACATAAAAATAATATCGCAGTGTTAGAGGGTGTTATGTCAGGAGGTTTAATAAATAACATAGAGATCCAAAAGACTTGCTAGACTTCTCCCGAGTCTGGTGCACATAGACTAAACTGTCTTCATTAAAGGGAGGTCTACTTTTGATAATTTAATCTCCACGTCATTATTACTTGAAGATGCAGAAAAGTGTAAAAGACAATTGGTACTTATCAGTTGTGACATGGAAAACATATGTGACAAAGTTAACTGGCTACTCTTGTTTATAGCCTTAAAATGGTATAGATTTCTAGAAAGATTCATACAACCCATGAAATCTGTACATACAGGGTCTGAAACAAGGGTAAAGACATTGACTACAGTATCTTAATTCTTTGTAATTAACTATGGAACTTGGGAAGGCTATCCATTATCTTACATATTATTTACCCTACACCTGGAACCACTAGCTAGTAAGTTGGGGGCAACACTACAGTATTGCCCAAGTCCACAAGAAAATATTCCTGTATGCCGATGATTTATTAATTTGTTTGACTAATGCAGAAAGTGACCTAGATTTAGCATTCCAAGAGCGTAGGCAGTTTGGGTGAGTGACAGGATGCCAAATAAATATGATCAAAATAAAAGCTGTAGGGGTTTAACCTGGTCTATAGCAACAGGCTGGCATCCAGTTATCCCTTTCTGAAGAATGCAGAATGTCTCAGGTATCTTGGGATAAAAATAGCTCCATCACAGGTACGGACAGCAAAATTAGCAAGTGAGGACATTTTTATCAGGTTTTCTGAGTTAGTTAAAATATGAAGTAACATTTGTTTGGACAAACCACAGAGAATCCAGGCTGTAAACTGATTTATATTACCCTGAGTAGTGTATTCCTGCGCTCCCTAGATGGATTGGTTAAGATTCAGTCATTTATCTGGGATATAGCAAAACCAAACATCAAATGGAATATTTTATCCTTACTGGGGATCATGGGAGGCTTGAGCCTTCCTGATTTTAAGCTTTACTTAGTGGCAGGCAAATTGGAAATCTGACAAGGTCTAATATCTCCACAACACACTAGCTGGTGGCAATATAATGACAGTCAATCAAATGGAAGAGTGTTGAAACTGTTTCAGTGAATTAACAAAATGTAAATGTCGCCCAAACAACAATAATAAGCTACCATTAACAAGCAGAATAATAGGGGAATGTTCCGAGATGGTTGCTTGTTCTGACCAAAATTGGAGGCTCAGGCTCTTGGGGATGGCAAGAGGAAGGATACTAAGGGATTTAAACAAAAAGAAAGCACATCGGTACTAGGAACAACTTCTAACAGATAATGCCTGCATCACACAGCATGATTTTTAAAGGTAGTTCAGTAGAGCCCCAGGATAGGACAAATTATATAACTGTCTAATACAGGAGATGAGGAAATGTATTGTGGTTAAGATTCCACAAAAAGACCAACCTAGACTAGTCCAATGGACATAGAGTAGCACAGCAAGAGAGGATCCCACCAAAGGAATACAAGTACCTCTGTAAGATCTTAATACAAAAGCAAGCTTGACTAATGAATACAAAGGCATGTGGAAAATGAGTTGGGTGCTCATCTAACTGATCAGCAATTTTATGAGGGGATATTACTCTCCAGGTATTTATTTATTTATTTATTTAACATTTGTTAACCGAGAAAGTCTGACTTGGAATGAAGCCAATTTTCAGCAGCGGCCTGGGGAGAAATGCTCTAGACACATGTCTTTGTAACTTTGTGAACTTAACAAATTTCATAAATGCAGATTATTCAGATGGCAATCCCCTGGATTCAACAAAATCCATGCAAGAATAAGACTATTCTTGCACAGAGTGGTTCGTGTCTGTTTAGCACAGCAGTGCAACTTGAATATTCATGAAGGCGCGCTGTTGTACTTCCTATATGGACACAAACCATGAACGAGTGCCGGGGCATGTCCAAGTAGTGCACGGACACTGAACATGCCCCCTGCACTCAGAAAGTGCCATACAGCACTTTCTAAACTGAACTGGCATAATATTAGAGATTTACTCTAATATTATGCCAGTATTTCAGTGTCCGCAGACAATGAAATGAGATTATGATCATTTCAGTGTCCACAGACACTGAAAGAAACATTGGCATGAAGAAAGCATTGCAGGGTGTGTGTGACAGGTTCTGTGACACACTCCCTGCATTGCTAAAGTGCCATACGACACTTCTACAACCTGCTAAAGCATGAAATGTGTGCAAATGCAGACATAACTGGGGATAAATTCCTCAAATGGGACAAAACACACATATAGCCCTCACAAAAATAGAAAGTTGATAGAAAACAGGTCATGCATTAGCATGAATTTCGGAAGGGTAGAAGTCTGAAAGCAGATGTATGCCAATATTCCCTTACAGCAGTGCATGTTGACAAAGGCATAAATGATGGGGGGAATAAATAATAAATTAGGGACAGGCCTGAAAAATTGCCCTCACACACTTAGAAAGTTGATAGAAAACAGGATATATATTAGCAGGAGTCCCTAAAAGATAGAAGCCTGAAACCCAAATGAATGCCATTCTTTCATGATTGCAGTCTTCAATGAGTTGTCAGAACACCACAAGAATCACTTATATAACATAGTAATATAATAATATAATTTTTTTTTCAAGCCTAAGGAATGTTTAAGCATAGCTAAGCGGGTGTGCACGTTATGGCCATCAGCTTTGCATAGCGTAAACATCTCCTAGGAGATAAATGCAAATATGCAGCTGAAATTTCCAAACCACGATAGTGTAGTGGTTAGAGTCCTGGCTTTACATGCAGAGATTCACAGTTTGAGTACCAAGGCAGGCAACTTATTTTTCTATGAGAAAGTAGTGTTAAGATTATTTTGTAAACTTAAATTACGTAGCAACTGTTTTTTTTTGTCAACCAGGGTAGTATAGCAGGTCCAAAAGTGAGATGTCAGTCTAGAAAAATGTGAAACCCCCATAAAAACACAAGTGCCCCTTACAGTATAGTCACACAAGAATATAATGTAATGAAAGCACATAGGGAGATGTCATGGAAGATAAACATAAAATTATAATACGTAATACATCAGTAATGAGGAATTAGTCCCACAATCCTGATACTTACTGAAACTAAGTCGAAATTCCTTAAGATTATTTCTTACACTTATTTCACTGAACTGTACTTCTGAAATGCTTATAATTGTGCTATACAGTTACTCTACTACATTTTGCACTGTTATAAAGCTTTTTTACTGTTGCATTTATGTACTGTTTTATACTGTGTTAACTGTATTTTTAATTGCTAGATAGTGTTTTATTACTCTAATTGCATGTTTACTGAATTACTTAACTGTAAACTGCTTTTTCATACTGAGAGTTGTATTTTCTGTTTGTGAGTGCTCTATCCGAGCTTTTCTGTGCATTTTTGATTTTTTTGAGGTTTCTGTGTTCTAATCTAGTCTGTGCATTTTTAATTTTTTGAGGTTTCTGTGTTCTAATCTAGTCTGTTTACAGTTAAAAGCATTCTCTAGAGTCTGCTTGCTCCTTGATCTGTTTTAATACTTTCATTTAGTGGCTACAGCTAGGAACTGTAATAGTTTCCCCACCCACCTTCCCTAGTGTTGTAGTGTTCTTATACTTGGTGGCTTTGCAGTTGCCCACCCATACTGTATATTTGATCTGTGACACTCCTCCCAGTCTAGTGTCATTAGTTCATTCAATCTAATAGAGAACATTTGTGAAGGACAAACCACTCAGATTCTTAACCTTGAATTAACTTCTGTTCCAGCTTTCTCCATTTCCACTTTACTGAAAAAAAAATCTAAGCTTGCTTCCCCCCTTTCCTGTAACAAGTCTTGTCCAGATACAGATTTGCTGTATCCAGGACTGTTTGTAAGCTCCTGAGCACCCCCCCACCCCCACTTAACTAGGGTTAAACTATTCCTGGTGCCATAACGTCTGTTCTTCAAATTTTCCCTTGCAACTAGCCAGCTTTTTAGTTTTAGCACTCAAATCTGTTTCTTTGAGCTCAGCACTTGTTCAGTACTCGTAAGCACTAAATAAGCTACAAATTACTACAGCACTCAGCTTTCCTCACTTGTCCAGAGGAAAACAGTTTTTAGTACTTAATAAATAAGCACCTATCCAGGCATGACTAAAGGTCAGCTCCTGGTATTTTCTCCTGTCTACCTGATGAATCTGGGCATCTTGGGACAGTGCAGCAATTGCCTCATGTACACAGATAACCCTCTCCTCCTACCACCCAACACTATGACCTGTGAGAGATGCACTTATATAACTGAACTGGAAGCAAAGCTCTCTTCACCAAAAACTGGAATAGACAATCAAGAGGAGAAGGTAAACACTTGCGCCGCACCACACTCATCACATAGTCCCTCAAAACCTACACCACCAAAACACAAATACAGAAGCACAAAACACACACCTACATTCGCGGAGGCACTCAGTAAAAATCTGCCCAAACAACCGAGACCTCCTAAGCAGAAATTCAAGCAACCTCTACCCCCCAACACAACCCAAATGACACATAGCCCACATACTCAGTGTGCCACTCAATTACAGCCTATAAGGCATAACGTACCCAACACTCTAGTCATAGATGACTATAGTCAGGCTAAACAAGGAGAAAGTTACTGTCAGCTGCCTGTTGGGTGCCAGGATCCACCACATAATGCACACACTCAGGTCACTCCACAACAAGTACAAATATGACTGTCATTGTCCATGTTGGTGTGAATGACCTGAGACATACCTCCCTGGACTACATGAAAAGAGACATGGAGGAGCTCTCCAATCTTGTAGCCCAGGCAGGTATGACCCTAGCCCTGAGTAGCATCCTGCCATCACCCAGAATGATACCACAGTACAAGGACAAAATTATTGACTTCAACAATTGGCTAAGCTTCTGTTGTCATTCTAAGGGAATCCAGCATCTGTCTGCCTGGGATGACATGATCGAAAGATCACGCTGCTTTGCCAGAGATGGCCTGCATCTGTCACCCTTGGGATTCCAGATACTGGCAAAGGCTCTTGCCAACCCTATAGTGCCTTTTTTAGGCAAGGTTCAAATGACAAATTCACCACTGTAACAGGTACTAGCAAGCAAAATCTGAGAGTAATGCTACTCAATACTAGACGTCTAAACATCAAAATGCACTCACTTGAGGCACTCCTTAAAAAGGAGAACATCGACATCTGAGCAGTGACAGAGACCTGGTTCAAAGCTCCAGAGAGCACCCCTGCATTACCAGGCTATAATTCATACCACACCTTTCGGCCACCAAACCCAGACTGAAACACTATTGGTGGAGGCATGTCCATATTCATTAAGGATATCCACGCCTACAAGCTAGTCGCTCAGCATAATGCATCCATGATTATCCAAGTTAAACTAACTCTGGGCAAAACTGCAATCCAGATTGTAGCTTGCTACAGACCCCCCACCATACCCCATAATTCCCACTCCTCTTTTCTTGATACAGTGGAAAATATTAAGGTACAATCCAACACCATAATAATGCGTGATTTCAACTACCCCACCATTAACTGGAAAAACTACTCATGTACCAACGTTTTCTGGAATTCATCAATTCCAACGCCTTGGATCAACTTATCTACACCCCCACCAGGGGCAGCAATATCCTAGACCTGGTCATCACCAACATGGGTGACCGGTGTTCCACACCAGAGGTCAGCTCCTCGTTGGTCATATCCGACCACAAGCTAATCACCATAGACATCCACATCCCACTCCCACCCCCATTAGGAAAACAACAGTAAAAAATTTCTCCAAAGCCAAATTCACGCTTCTTAAGACAGAAGTGGCAAACTTCACAACACCCACGCAGATGGACAATGGAGGTACAACTGCTGAATCTTACACAAATGAACTTTATAAGCACTTACACGAGTGCATGGATCGTACTATCCCTAACAGAACCAAGATGCTATCCTCCAAAAAAAGGAAGCCAATCTAGTGGTCTTCTGCCATAAACAAACTCTACAACAGAAGAAGCTGTTGCAAAAAAGAGTGAAATCCCACGATTGGATGAAATCCCTGGTCAGCCTCAGTAAGAAGCTGAGATCCCTCATAAAATCCTCCAAAGCTACTTATGAAAACAAAATTGCCACTGATTTTAAAGACAACCACAAAGAATTCTATACCTATGTCAAGAATCTCAATGGCAACAGTCAGATCTGCTCTGAGTTACAGCACAATGACACTAAATATACAGAACCAACTGATATTGCCAACATCCTGGCAGATAGGTTCAGTGCTAACTTTACCCCCCTCTCACCCCTAAAGGGCTCATCTTTATACCAGAAGAATGTAAAGTTCCTGTAATCATGGCTGCACAGGTAAAAAACCTCACTCTCCAAAGCCAAGAACACAGCATCCATAGGTCCTCACAACATCCCAGGCTGCCTTCTACATGAACTACAGAATGAACTAGCACCCCACCTAAGTACCATGTTTAGTCATAGCCTCACCTCAGGCTTTGTGCCCATTGAATGGCACACCGCGACGGTTATCCCACTCCACAAAGGGGGGGCCACAACAGACCCCGGGAACTATATCCCCATTAGCCTGACGAGTCTGGTCTGCAAGGCCATGGAACGTATCATCATGGAACTCATAAACAAAGACATTGGAGATCTCCAAACTCTGGACCCCACACAGTTCGGGTTTGTAAAAGGCAGATCATGTCTCCTAAACCTGAAAGACATCTTTGAAGCAGTTACCAAAGCCATAGATGAGGGTAAGGTGGCTCACACAGCCTATCTAGATCTCGCCAAGGCGTTCGACACCATCCCCCACTCTGGAATTATAGATAAACTCACTAAACAAGGTATAAATCCCTATATCACAAAATGGGCTGCCAACTGGCTTACTGACAGAACCCAAACTGTGAAAGTAGCAGACTCCAAATCAGACTTCAGACCAGTGACAAGTGGAGTACCACAGGGTTCAGTCCTGGGTCCTCTCCTGTTTGGTATCTACTTCTTTGAAGTACAGGCTAACAAAGAAGGTTTTTGGTTAACTAAATTCACAGATGACTGCAAACTAGGAGCCATAATCAAAACTCCTAATGATGTGGACATCCTACAAAAGGGCCTCACTGAGACAGATGCCTGGTGTCAAAGCCATGGTCTCAAGCTCAATGCCAAAAAGTGCATTGTCGTCCCCTTTGGTAAAAACTCTGTACCCATGAACTACCACATAGGCGGTAGTCTACTTAACACCAAAAGTGTGATAAGAGACCTTGGGACACAAGTGGACAATAGTCTCTCCTTTGATAATCACATTGCCACAGTGGTCAGGAAATCCTTCTATGTGGCACACCTCATCACAAAAGGTTTCTCATCCAGAAAAAAAGAGGTCATTGTTCCCATCTACTCATCACTCATTAGGCCCATTATAGAGTACAACGACCCTTTTGGTATGTACCTCACAAGACATCTACAACAACTGGAAAGGCCACAGAAATACCTCACAAAGAGGATTACTGGCCTCAAACAGATGCCCTATGTAGACCGACTCAAAAAACTCCAGCTTTACTCTGTCGCATATCGCCTACTCAGAGGCGATCTCTGCCTAACATACAAAGCTATGTCAAACCCAGAGCTGTTGGACATGCTCCACTTAAAGAAATCCCAATCCCTCTGAGCTGCACGTTCTAGAGACCTAAACCTTGTCACCACAATAAACAGAACATGCTGGAGGGACAGATTCCTGTCCCAGAGACTTCCCATACTCTAGAACAGACCACCTATCTATGTCAAACAGAGCTTCTCATTAGCACTCTTCAAGAAAAATCTTGATAATTGGATGGGTAATAAGGAATTCACCCCGGGGATAACTTCTGTGGTTCTGCTTGACAGGGGCACAGGAAAATAATTTTCTTGGGTGGCGAAAGACAGGGTACCTTTTTGGCTATGCTTGTATAGGCCCTAGGGCCAATAGCCTAGTACCTACCTATGAACTTATGAAATGTGAGCAATGCTAAGTAGTGCTCAGCTATGCTCACCTGGTGTAAGCATTACTTAAATATAAGTGCTAAGCAACAACTACACAGGTAAAAGCTGCACTCTTTAAAGCCAAAAACACAGCATCCATGGGTCTGGACAACATCCCAGGCTGTGTTTTACACAAACTTCAAAATGAACTGGCCTCCCACCTAAGCACCATGTTCAATCATAGCCTCATGTCAGACTTTGTGCCCACTGAATGGCGAACAGCAAGAGTTATCCCACTCCACAAAGGGGGAGGCACAACTGATCCCAGGAACTATCACCCTATTAGCTTGACGAGCCTGGTCTGTAAAGCCATTGAATGTATCATTGTGGAACTCATAAACAAAGACATTGGTAACCACCAAACTCTGGACCCCGCCCAGTTCGGGTTTGTGAAAGGCAGATCATGCCTCTTGAAACTGAGTGACTTCTTTGAGGCAGTCACCAAAGCCACAGATGAGGGTAAGGTGGTTCACACAGCTTATCTTGACCTCATCAAGGCTTTCAACACCATCCCCCATTCTGGAATTATAGCTAAACTCTCTAAACTAGGTATAAATCCCTATGTCACAAGATGGGTTGCCAAATGGCTCACTGACAGAATCCACACTATAAAAGTTGCAGACTCCAACTCTGACTTCAAACCAGTGACAAGTGGTGTACCACAGGGTTCATTCCTTGGACCTCTCCTGTTTGGTATCTACTTCTCTGAAGTACAGGATAACACAGAAGGCCTTTGGCTAATGAAGTTCACAGATGACTGCAAACTAGGAGCCATAGTCAAGTCCCCAAATGATGTGGACATCCTACAAAAGGGCCTCACGGAGACAGACACCTGGTGTCAGAGCCATAGCCTCAAGCTCAATGCCAAAATGTGCATTGCCATCCCCTTTGGTAAAAACTCTGTACCCATGAACTACCACATAGCCGACCGTCTACTTAATGCTGAATGTGTGATAAGAGACCTTGGGACCCAGGTGGACAGTAGTCTCTCCTTTGATAATCACATCACCACAGTAGTCAGGAAATTCTTCTACATGGCACACCTCATCACAAAAAAGAGCTCTCATCCAGGAAAAAATAGGTCATTGTTCCCCTCTACTTGACACTCATTAGACCCATTATAGAGTACAATGCCCCTTTTGGAATGTACCTCACAAGACATCTGCAGCAGCTGGAAAGGCCACAGAAGTACCTCACAAAGAGGATTACTGGCCTCAAACAGCTGCCCTACACTGACCGTCTCAAAAAATTCCAGCTTTACTCCATAGCATATCGTCTACTCCGAGGTGATCTCTGCCTAACATATAAAGCTATGTCAAACCCAAAGCTGTTGGACATGCTACACCTAAAGAAATCCCAATCCCTCTGAGTTACATGCTCTAGAGACCTAAACCTTGCCACCACAATAAACAGGACATGCTGGAGGGATAGATTCCTGTCCCAGAGACTTCCCATACTCTGGAACAAGCTACCCATCTATGTCAAGCAAAGTTCCTCATTAGCACTCTTCAAGAAAAATCTTGATGAGTGGATGGAAAATAAGAAATACACCCCAGTGATCACTTCTGTGGCTCTGCTCAACAGGGGCACAGGAAAATAACTTTCTTGGGTGGCGTAAACCAAGTAGCCTTGTTGGCTAGGCTTACTTAGGGCCTTGGGCTGATAGCCTAGTACCTACCTATGAAACTAAGTAGTCCAGCTAAGCGGATATGCACATTGGTAAGCAGTGCTCAAGATGTATCCCTTTAAGCACTGCCAACCTTAGCTAAGCAGGTTTGCCCATCACTTAGCTTAGCTCAGCATATTCAAAATGGTCCAATGACAGCAAAGAGTGGGAATTTGGCTCTATTTAAACCCTGCAGGTGGGAATACAGCCATAACCAGTTACAGCTCATCCTTGTAGGCACTATGGCTAGTGTAGAAGAGGGTTCACATTTTCAGGTGCAACATTGGGGCATTCAGGAGTCCAGGATCATGGTTGGACTCCTAGTGAAAGACCATAAGGAGAAACTTCTGCAGGGCCAGTACCAGGGCTCCCAATACAAAGTAGAGGCCTGGGACCATCTTGCATGTAATCTCACCAGTGTTACTGGCATCCCTCGAACTGGTGAGTGGGTCTGGTACCATTTTGCTGATCTTAAGCATAGAAAAAGGGAGATCTTGGACTGGTGGACCCAAGATGCATGGAACAGAATGTTCCAGAAGTGTATAAGTATCAGTATCAATTAGTGTTCAACAAAGTCCAGCCTGTGTACGTGATTGAACAGTATGCATAAATGTTTCTTTATCTCCTGTAAAGCTGCAGATAAGAGGGCTGTGAACATAGACGCCCATGCTAGCAGGTTGCTAAGGCTGCACCAGGAGGCTGGTGAGTACAAATCTAGCTTGCAGTATTCAGGACAAATAAATAGAAAGGAGTATAATGTCAACTGCCAGTAGGTTAAAATGTGTACTGTGTGCAATGAATAAATGAGATGTTAGCAGAGTAATACTGATGTACAGGATATCTATCAATAAAAGTGCCAGTACCCTTCAATAAAACTAAAAACCCCAGACTGTTGTGTTTACTTTGGTATGTGGTGGTATAAATCTAAATGTGTATAGGTTCTGCACAGCAACTATGGCTCTGGCAGCATGAATTAATTCAGGCTCATCTGACAAAGATTGTGAAGCTGTAAAACAGGAGATCAACTATATGAAATGTTCCATGCACCAAGATCTGATCCCTGAATAGTAATCTGTAAACTAGTATACTGTATCACCTACAGCATTGCTTAGTGTTAACCATTGATTTCCAGATTATTATATGTCAAAGTATTAATACACAGTACAAGAACTATCTGCCATGCATGAATGTCAGAATTACAAGGTCAGCTTGTCCAAGCAAGAAAGTATTAGGCAGAAAACAGTCAAGCAACAGACAGCAGTTCTTCAATAGCTCACTGTGTTGAAACATAACCTTGTTGTACCTTTTTGCACAAACAGGCACAGTTTAAATCCCAGGAGTGGTAGTAAGCTGTATGCATAATTTCACCTAAGAATATGTGAATATGTGTAGAAACAGTCAGGTAGTGTTTACAGAAATTTCCTCCACAGGTCTGCAAGGTAAGGAAATGTTTCTATTAGCTGTAAGAAGGCTGTACTAATGCACTGTGTTCACTTCCACTGTCCAACACCAAGGCTGCAAGACAGCAAGATAAGTACTTACACCAAGCAGTTTCTTCCAATAAGTGTCCCTCAAGTGTCACACTGTCATGGCTAGTGGTCACTGCTGCCAATACCCAGGGTGACAGATAGAATTCCAGGTGGAGTATGGCAGTAGCACACACACACACACACACACACACACACACACACACACACACACACACACACACACACACACACACACACACACACACACACACACACACACACACACAGCATGAATGCAGGGAACCCATGTCAGTATCACATATGTAACCTTGAATATGTAATTATGTGTAGAAACAGTCATGTAGTGTTGACAGATATTCCCTCCACAGGTCTCCCAGGTAAGGAAATGTATGTATTCACTTTAAGATGGCTATAGTAATACACTGTGCACAAACATTCCACTGCACAACTCCAGGCCATAGGTAGATATAAAGTGAGGTCATACCTGGAGAGTAATGAGTACAGTAATGATCAGTACAGTTGTGAACAATTGAAGCATATACAGTTGTTAATTGACATCTCTCTCTCCCCCACCCTATCTGTACAAATAATTCATACACATAATCAACAGGTATGTTTTTTTTCCAAACCTACTGTTGGGACAGGTGTCCTATTGTTCTACAAATATTGAATTATTTGATTATTAATGTTCCCTATTCAAATCCTGTCATTGGTGGCCTGTTGCTATCAATGTAACTTGCATGCCGTTATAATGCCTACTGTGGTTCCACATATGCATGTATTCTGTTTGCTATGCAACTGTTTCAAATCTGTTTTGGATCAATTGGAACACCCATGCATGCTGTTATAACTAATCTTGAAATGTGTTGTTCATGACTAACCAACATATTTTGTAAATCCTCAACACCCTAGCACATCTGGGAAGGCAAATCCTGGTGGATCCACCTGTCCTGTCTCATCTGGCTGTGACACCAGGCCCCAGCACATCTTGGACCTAACCCGGGACCTCCTCGTCTGCTGGTCCTGCAAGACATTTGGGTGGAACCACCTCAGGGGATGGGGCCCATCCCCCCTGGGAGCAGGTGCAGACAGGAAACCATAACCCGTAGCCAGGTCCAGGGTCTGGTGCCTAGCGCCATCCAAAAGGAGTTTGTTGGACAGCTTTACCAGATTGAGGGACACCTGATGCATCCTGAGGGTCAGCCTGCTCTCCTGTCCAGCCCTCAGCACAGCCATCTTTGGGGCCGTGAAGGTGCAGTGGTGACTGCCCGGCTTCCTATTGTGTGATTGAAAATTGTAAACAGCGAACACATATTGAGCGAACCTGATTGGTCAAAATGCCGAAACATCACACGCATAAGACAGAAATCGCCATAGGGAATATTTTCCCTTTACTTCACTGCAGTGCGATCTCAGAGTAGGAATATTTAAGTAGCAGGGGTGGGGGTGCAGGGGGGCTTGCCCCCCTACCTACAGCATTTAGGTAAGTATAGTATTTTATTTTTATTTTTTTATTATATTTTGGAAATTTCAAACATCTCTCATATGGTGTCAATCATATGGTGTTCGATGTTTGAAACTTTCGAAAATATAATATAGACCCAACTGCCCATGTGTGGGGACCTCAGTCTCACTATCCATTTGGGGGCTCATGGGCACCTGATTCCCAACCACCCTCCCTGTCCAAAGAGTTTACCCCCATATGTGCCATATACTGCCCCTGTCTGCTGTTTTGTCTGTCTTGTCTGTCTTCTTACCCAGCTTACCTCCCCAAATATACCTACTATCCTTCCCCAACATCCCACTCTCACTTTGAAAAATAAAAAAAAATTACACCCCATATATAGCTGTCCACTTCGCACGTGTCCACCGGACACATGTAATCTGGTCCAATTGGTTTGATAACACATTACTCTTGTCCTCACCCCTCTCTCAGGGGTTTGAGTGTCCAAATTCACCTCCAAATTCTGTAGAAATTCACAGCTGTTGCTGTAGAAGAAATGGACAGCTACACACCTACACCCGTCCTGCACATCCCTAGCTACCTTTCATACTGTACTTCCCTCGGTGTGTACCTTTTTTCACCACTTTCCTATCACCCCTTTTTCTTTTCTTTTAAAGAAATTAGCATGGGGGTAAGGGTGAATACGCGGTGCTAAAGAAAGCTAAATCTGATTAACCATAGCTTGGTATCACTTAGCGTTTCGTAATCCCATGCAAACACGCTTACAACTGCTTAAAAGTGCCTTAATCACTCTGTATACATCAGACCTTGTTCTTCCCAGAAACAAAATATTCAGACCTGCCAAGTCTTGAACCCAGGATGCAATGCGCTTCAATCACACCAACATACCACTACACCATCTGAGATGTAAGAATCTGTAATGCTTTAACAAACATAAGCATTCTGGTCATTTAACATTAAGGAAAAAAACATTAGTCCTAAGTCTCAGTCCCATGACTCTGTACACTACAGTCAAAGGAATGTACCACTACACCATCTGAGCTGTAGGACCAAATGCTGATTTTTCAAACATATCATGCAAAAGAGGCATACAACATTAGGGAGAAAGCTCTGGAATCACTCATGTGTTGTATATAGACATATATATATATATATATATATATATATATATATATATATATATATATATATATATATATATATATATATATATATATATATATATATATATATATATATATATATATATATATATATATATATATATATATATATATATATATATATATATATATATATATATATATATATATACACACACACACATATATATATATATATGTGTGTGTGTGTGTGTGTGTGTGTGTGTGTGTGTGTGTGTGTGTGTGTGTTTATATATATATATATATATATATATATATATATATATATATATATGTGTGTGTGTGTGTGTGTGTTGAAACATATATATGAAATAGTGGATAAATAATATAGATATACATATATAAATATATAAAAATATATATATATATATATATATATATATATATATATATATATATATATATATATATGTACATATATAACATGCAATGCAGTCAGACCTCAGAACCATCCCTCTCAACCTCTTAGTTCAAGATACCTGTACAAAGGCTGTAAAAGGGAGGGATGGGCCAGATATAGGGAAATATTTCAACTATCGCTGTTAGAAACGAAGACATTTGCTACAACAAAAGGGTGCATTTTAGCAGACAATTACTGAAGGATATGAGAATGGAAACTGAACTGTTATGTCATTATTTACTGACATAAATCCTTGGATCATTACAGTGATTTATCAGACAAATACAAATAAATTGTGGGACAGAACAAAAGTATGGGCCAAACATCTGGACATTCTGTGATAATACTGGCAGTGGAGAGGTATGCTCAGAACCCCTTAGTGCAATGAATCTGGTCCAAGCCTGACAAACTGGGGGGACAAAGGCATGAAATTAGAGACATATCCAAAACATGTGAGTAGATAAGCTGAGAAAGTTGTTGTAGTAACACTGTATGTCCTAACATATATTGACTGAAATATCATAAATCTGTGACTCAATTGGTTTTCATTAGTTAGTTACCTCAATCCCATCATCCCACTGATGTGTCAGAAATACATAACAGTTATGGGAACCAGACCAATGATATCGGCCAGACAACAAGACATCCTACGAATGTGTGGACATAACACAACATTAGGGAAACTACACTCAGCTAACAAGCAACATCCAAACTACAATCATACTGGCATAACACTACCCAAATCCAGCTCTAGGGCTGTACACATGCATTTGCAAATATAACAGGCACTACAGGGATGTAACACTAGTGGAAAACAGACACTGGTGTGAAAGTGCATACCCACAACCAATTACACCACAGTCACAACAACATACCAGTAAGCAAACTGAAGACTACAGTATAATGACTGTGTGAGCAACAATATCCTATTTGCCACTCACACTTTACCCCTACATATACTGCCATAAGTCCGAGTGTAGTGGGAATCTTGAGGTGTTACAGGACATATCACGGTCTGCCCATACAAACATATACAGGCGATAGGGAACCAGAAACTGGAGCAGCATACACAGTCAGATAGAAAGGGCCTATGACACTCACATGTACCCACCCCCCTTCACAGCCCAAATAACATACTCACTACACTGCTACACAATCCTGACAGTCTGTTAACAATGGCCAGACATACACAGACTTCTCAAATGTACAGTTTCCCACAGAATATAATTGGCATAGGGCTCATATCTATGGCTGCTTCCTTGTTACATGTCTGGGGGTCTATGACATCAGTGGGATGGTAGCAGGAATGAAGGCAATAAATGATGATACTACATACCTCTGAACCTCTTAGTGCATGACATTTGGACAAAGCCTGACATAATTGGGGACAGATGTCCAAACATATCGGACATGTTGCTGTTATAAATTTAGACAGTTGTTGGTGTTATTGGGTTTGTTGTCACATATATTTGCTGAAGGATATTAAGTCAGTAACACCAATGGATGTTAGCATGTACTGACTACATTCTCCAGAGTATCCTACTGATTAGCCAAGGGCAACAACTGTGTGAGGAACAGACCAAACATATGAGCCACACATCTGGACAGCATCTAGGCTTCTGGACAGTGTAGAGGTATAACTGCAGTCATGTAACAGAATGGAAATCCCCTGATAGCTGCCAAACATGTCACCCAGCACCTTATGAAGCACAGTAAGACCAATACGACACTCCCCCACATCAACTCTGGGCTATTGCCCATGTATATTCAAATACAGCATGCATTACAAGGATGGAACTGTAGTGAAAAGCAGATAGTGGTGCAAAAATGTCCACCCAAAAACATTTGCACCACAGACACAGTAACATACCAGTACCCAAAACGAATTCTAGAGCATGACGACTGTCTACACAAACAAATCCTGATTGCCAGTCACACACTACATTGACATATACTGACCAAAATCACAGTGTACTGGGAATCCTGAGGTGTTACAGGACATCTTACAGTCTGCCCCTACAAACATACAGACCTAATAGACTGACAGCAGCCATAGCAGCATGCACAGTCAGATAGGTAAAGGATGTATGGGACTCACATCTGTTACTCTTCTTACCCAGCCCAAAAAACATCTACACACAACACTGCTACACAATCTTGGCAGTCTGTTCACAATGGCCAGACATACATAACTGTCATATGTACAGATTTCCACAGAATTTCCAGGGTGTGGAACCATAATCCTGGCCACTGCCACATACCATGGCCAGGAGTCTGCTAGGTCACTGGGATGATAACTGGAGTTCAGTCAATAATTGATGATATACCATACCTCTGCACCTCATAGTGCAGGACATCTGGACAATGCATGATGTACTTGGGGGCAAGGAGGCCAGAAAGAGGGACATATCACACATAATCGTGTTACAAACTGAAACATTAACTGGTGTTACATGTGTTGTTGTAACATAACATCCCTGAAGGAAATGATGTCTGGAACACCAATGGATATCAACAGTTAGTGACTACAATCCTCACATTATCCTACTGACACCACAAAAACAGACATTTTCGAGGAACTGACCGAACATAACAGGCAAACCTCTTGCCACTCTGTGGACAACATGCCAGTTGAGAGGTATGTCAGAGGCATATTACTGTCAGATGTCAAGTCACTCAGTAAATACATGTCCAGATGAACCCTGTCAATCTAGCAACCCTCCATGTGTATAACAGCATACTATCTGTACTGAATTGTGGAGCTTTGTCCCCATGTTGTCAGGCTGCCTCCACATGTTCTGTCCTGTGAGTTATTCCCACCTACTGTCTGTGAACCTGTAGCCCCCACACCTCCGTAATGTATCCTGCACAGACAGAGGAAAAGGGGCAAGGTCCACATGAAGGATGTCCCATATATTGGAACAAGCAGCAATGTCCAGGCCAACACCACAATACTATGTGGGCACCTACATAGCTGTATGGCCTCAGCACTACCTGGGAGGACAACATCAACCCCCCTCAAGGTAGGTTGAATGCCTATGATAGACAGCAGCAATACACAACTACCATCATAGGTGGAAATAATCGCAGGATGGGCCAAGAAGGAACAGGTGCCACACTGGCAGCCATGTCACCTTGTTCTGCACAAACAAATAAGGTCACATGTGATGTACACTAAGGCTGTCTTTGAGTGCAAACTGGATACATCCACCAAGGCCAATCAGTAGGCCTTCCACATATGTGTCCGCAATTCCAGAGGCAACACTCATATCTGCTCTGTAGTGGTGGTCAATAACACCACATACACATATACCATAGATATAGGAAACTGGCTGCAGACAGGTGAAGTGTAACCTTCTCCCCCCTTTCCCCCCATATGTACACATGTGCATGTACAGCACCTGCCCCCTCCCGCTCATGATCAGGAAGCAGGTCTGTAATTCCCTCTCAAAGGCAGCATACAGAGGTCTGATACAATTCCTGGCTGCATCCTACATGAACACAGGCATGGGCTCTCAGACCCATTCTGCAGTGTAGTCAACCTCAGCCTGAGCACTGGTGTCATCCCTTCTGCACACAGGACAGACAGAAAGTTTATAGAAAACAAGTTATGTATTAGCATAAATGTTCTGAAGTATACACATCTGAAACTGAAATGTATGCCATTATGTCTTGACAGCAGTCCTCAATGACATGGCTGAAAACCTCAATACTCTCCATTTAATATAATAACATAATATTAATATGCAATAGGAGATAAATAAAAATATACAGCTTAAATCCCCAAACCAAGGTAGTGTAGTGGTCAGAGTCTCAGCTTTGCATGCAGGTGCACATGGTTTGAATACTACAAGAACCAATACAATTTTACATGGGAAAGCAGTGTTAAAAGTAATATTTCATGTTAAAATATGTGGTAAGTTATTTTTGTCACCCAGAGTAGTGTAGCTGGTGTAAAATGGAAGTGTGAGTGCATATAACATGTGAAACCACCCATGTATACATGTGTCCCATACAGTATAGTTACACCCCTTGCTACTGTAATGGAAGCACATTTTATATTTTATAAGAGATATATAAAAATATATATAAAAATATAATATTATAAGGATATAATATTATATTAAGATAATAATATACTATATATATATATATATATATATATATATATATATATATATATATATATATATATATATATATATATATATAAAAGATATTTTATAAGAAAGAACTGTAAGCAATGGTTAACAATGGTTTAAGCATTGCTCAAACATGAATGCTAAGGAGCAAGTAGCTCAGCTAAGTGGATTTGTGCTCTGGTAAACATCGCTAAGTGAAGCCAACACAGATTAAGCATCTGTGCATTTAACCGTGTGTTTGCATCGCTTAGCATCACACAAACCCATGCAAACCCATTTACAACTGCTTAAAACTGCTTTAACCACTCTGTTTCCATCAGCCACTGTTCTGCCTAGCAACAAAATAATCAGCGCTGCCAAGTCTCAAATCCAGGACCCTGTACACCATAGTCAGAGCAATGTACCTCTACACCATTTGAGTTGTACAGATTGTTGATGCTTTTTCAAATATATGCAGTAGAGTCATTCAACAGTAGGGAAAAGATTCTGTAGAATCAGTCAGGTTTTGTATTTACACATATACACATTTTTATATATATATATATATATATATATATATATATATATATATATATATATATATATATATATATATATATATATATATATATATATATATATATATATATATATATATATATATATATATATATATATATATATATATATATATATATATATATATATATATATATATATATATATATATATATATATATATATATATAGATCTAGGACAGTTGAGCAAAAGTTCAATAGTCCGAATCCAAAATACCGAAACACACTTTAACGAAAGCACTTTCACCGAAAAAGCGCTTTCATATATATATATATATATATATATATATATATATATATATGCTCATAACATGTAGTGAAGTCATACCTCACAACCATAACTCTCAACCACTTAACACAAGAAATCTGTCCAAAAGTTTTCCAAATGGGAGGACAATTGGCCCAAACTAGGGATATATTTCAAATATTCCTCTTATAAATGTAGAATGTTGCCAGAGTGACAGGGCTTGTTTCAGCATACATGTTCAGAAGGATGTGAGTTCTGAAAATTAAATATGTATGTCATCATTTACTGTCAGAAATATGCAGATCATCACAGTGATTTACCAGGGATATAAAAATAATGAATTTGTGGAACAGACCAGAAATATGAGCAATAAACCTGGACATACTGCAACAATCTGGACAGTCGAGAGCTAGGCTCAGAACCCCTTAGTGCAATGAATCTGGACCAAGCCTGGCAAAGTGGAGGGAGAAAGGCATAAAAATAAGGACATACCTGAAATACTGGAGTAGATAAGCTGACACAGTTGCTGCAGTAACACCCTCATGTCTGTCCTAACATATATTGACTGAAATAGCACAAGTCCAACACTCAATTACTTCTCACTAGTTAGTGACTGAAATCCTCACATCATTCCACTGATGTGTCAGAAATACACCACACTTATGGAGGCCAGGCAACAGTACATCCTACAAATATCTGGACATAACATCACATTAGGGAAACTACACTCATCTGCTAAGCATGTCACCAAGCACTGTCCAAACTACAGTAGTCAGGCTGACACATTAACCCAAATCCACTAGGGGGAATTACACATGTATTGGCAAATATATCAGGCACTACAGGGATGTAAAAGCATTGAAAAACAGACACCAGTGTGAAAGTGCATACCCAGAACCAATTCCACCACAGTCAGAGTGACATACAAGTAAGCCAAAGGAACACTACAGCATAAGGACTGTGTGAACAAAAACATCTCAACATGTTTGCCACTCACACACTCCCCCTACATATCCTGGCCCAATTCACAGTGTAGTATGATGCCTGACCATGGTATGAGACATGTATCAGTCTGCCCCTACAAACATATACAGCTGACACACCACCAGAAACAGGAGCAGCATGCACAGGCAGACAGAAAAGGAGCCATAACACATACATCCACCCCCCTCCCTACACAGGCCAAATAACATTGACACACTACACTGCTACACAATCATGACAGTCTGTCAACAATTGCCAGAAATACACAGACCTCTCAACTGTACAGAGTCCCACAGAATATGCAGGCTTTCTCCTCATATATAAGGCCTCTTTCAGATAATATGTCTGGCAGTCTGATACATCACTGGGATGATATCAGGAATGTAGGCACTAAATAATCATATACCATACCTATCAACCTCTTACTGCATGACATCTAGACAAAGTCTGACATAATTGTGGGACAGAGGCCCAAAAACAGGGGCATATTTGAAATATTGCTGGTATAAAGTGAGAAATTTGCTGGTGTAACAGAGTTAGGTGTAATATCTTTTCTGAGAGATATGAGGTCAGAAACACAAATGGATGTTAGCAGTTACTGATTGCAATCCACAGAGTATCCTACTGATTTTCCAAAGACAAAAAATGTCTGAGGAACACACTAAACATAGGAGTCCAAACTCTGGCCATTCTGCAGATAGCCATACAGTTGACATTTATATCAAATACATAACACTGTCAGAGTTAAAATCATGCAGAAATTCCATGACCACACAAACCCTGTTAGAGTAGCATTAATCCAAATGTATAACAGCAATACTTACATTCTGCCCCTATGTCTGGAACATTCTCCCCCATTTTGTTGGACTGTCTCCACAGTTTTGGTTGTAAGAGGTATTTCCAAATACCCTCTGTGATGCTGTTGTTCACACACCTCCATGAAGTCCTCCTCACTGGTAAGGAAATGGTCCAACGCCCACATGAAGTACACAATTATAGGAGTGTGTTGCCATGCCATTGGCTATATGAATAATAACACAGCTGTTCTGCATGTAATTAGCAAGTGGGGGACACCAATTGGTGCACAGGCCATCAGCTGCTCATGAGCATTACCTACAAAAGGCAAGCTGCTGCCTATGCAAAACAGATGTACACCCTACCACCCCACATCCATGAGAGAGAGAGACAGAGAGAAAGAGTGAAAAAAAACAGCAAGATATAACAAAATATTTGGGGAAAAAACAGGTATGTCAAACAAGTAAGCATGTAATGAACTGCGGTATAGGGTATGTAAGAATGGGAAATAGGAAGTTTAACATATATGTATCAACAAGACTTGCTGTACTGATATATTGCTGATCAGAACCAATGGCCAGAGCATCTGGGTCTGTCTACAGTGACATAGATCATAGGTCAGGCTCCTGAGTCAACCCAGGAAAGGATGGCTCACATATGACTACTACTGGAGTGTGTGTTGAACAACACTAACTGTGACAATGCTAGGCCAGCTACTGGGATGTCATCTTCTTCTTCTGGCTTTTTCCCAGTTAGGGGTCGCCACAGTGGATCACCTATCCACTCATGATTAGCAGTGGAGTTTTACAGTGTCAAGTTGCCAGTCCGGCGCCCAACCTTCCACAGAAGGCACACACATGCACTCACACCTAGGGCCAATTTAGAGTATTCAATCCACCTACCTCCCATCTTTGGGATGTGGGAGGAAACAGGAGCACCCAGAGAAAACCCACATGACCATAGGGAGGACATTCAGACACCACACAGAAGGCACCCCAGCCAAGGATCGAACTGGAGAACCTCTTGCTGTGAGGCGACAATGCTAACTGCTGCACCACCATGGCTGCCCAGCTACTGGGATCTCATACATATCCATATCTTACTTGTGAATACAACTATGATATAATTGTTTGTCTCAGAAATGTGAGAGACCTATAATGGTATTTGGACAGTAAAGTACTGTTGCAGATGTGCGTGTTGAACTGCATGTGATATACTGAGCTCATACCATGTAA